>NC_134273.1:35068997-35373458 GCF_031893055.1 Leptodactylus fuscus
GAGGAGGACAAGTGGGCAGGGAACTCATTAGAGGCAATGCAAGGGATTTTAACCAGCATCTCATGCTGCACGAGTGGGTATGTCAACTACAAGGCTGGTTAATAATATAGTACATATACATATAATCTGGCCATTTGTTTATACAAATATCTATTTATCATTCTATCCATTGTGGGGAAGTTAGCTCAGTAGAAGCAGTGGTGCGGACCCAAACTGTCAAGACAGGGACACAAAATGTGCAGCAAAAAAAACAGGAAAATAAATAAACCTTGACTTCAGGCACAAAATGAGCAAAACAACATACAGCCTTAACTTTAGGCAAAAACAAAATAAAATCCTGCTCGTCTGAGCGACTTACTAAACAGAACTGATAACCTAACTATACATGTGGCTTACTTCCAGCCACATGAACAAAACAGGAGCAATATAGTCTCACCGGACTCAGGGTTACAGGACAGAACCATACACCTACTTTTACCTCATGAATCTGCACTGGAGTGCAGGATCTGCAGTCTTTTCTGGCCCAGTAATAAGCCAAGGATCTACACCTGGGCTGAGGCCTACTCCAGATCTGTCCTGGACCACATATATGTCAGAAACACCTGTCCACCTGTCACCTTCTCACTATATATATGGAAAGTATTGATAATCACTAACCATGTCATATATATATATATATATATATATATATATATATATATATATATTTATATACAGTATATATATATATATATATATATATATATATATATGACATGGTTAGTGATTATCAATACTTTCCATAGTATTTTACTTTTATATACAGAAATAATTGTATTATTAGTATTACTGATAAAATTAGGAAAGGAAATAATTGCCCAGACCACACCATTTCATCCCTGATCCTCCACAGAAATATTCTTTATTTTATTATTTTCACAAAAAACACATAAAAATGTATAAGGACTTTATATTTTACACATAAAATACAATCTAATAATTCTATTTCACTTTTTATCTGTATTTTGAAAAGTTCACATTTCCATTCATTACCAGAATCTGCTGCTATACATAAATTACATCTCTTTCCTTGAATCTTGACGATATAGTATGTATCCCCCGAGCTTCTCTTAATCTCCTATTAGGATGGTTATATTGTGCAGAGGTTGTATAGTTCTCCCCGATATCACTTTAAATTCAGTAATAAAAAATAATGTGAAGCACCTTAAATTCATATAAGATTTTATCATCTCAGGTGCGAGGACAGGAAGATATGGAGGCTCCTGACTGATATTGTTGGAACTGATGTTATTGATCCCAGGGACGTACCTGCATTATTGGTGGAGAGGATCTCCAAATTGACTGAAGAGCTGACAGTTAAGGAGCAGGAAATGAGGGATCTGGAAACACTGATAGAAGAGGTAATTAAAGGGGCGAGGTATCTGGTGATCCATCCATAGGTGATAACAGAAGGTGTCACTAGTATCTACATCTAACTAGAGCCAGATGGGACTGGGTTCACACTGTATTACTGAGATAGATGGAAGTTATGAGGAAGAACCAATAGACAGTAGGTCTATGAAGAAAGATACTCATTCTGTTCGGTGGAGAAACATTAGGGCCTATTGCACATGACAGTTCCATTTATCATGGACATAAGAGCAAGAAGCTGCATTTTTATCTTATTTACAGACATGGCCATTTTAAAACCTATAAAAGTCTATGAGTGTATTCACATAGTTACTTTTACTATTTGTCAAAACAGACAGTGACAGAGCATGTCCATTTGGTTTCTTGGCTGTATAAAATGGTTTGTCAAAAAACAATCATGTGAAGATACCAGTTCCCTCCCATTGTTTTTAAAAGGGCTGTCACATGACCCATTGTCACTGCCATGTGAACAAGGCCTTACCAAATTATACTGTCTTATTCACAGAAATTCTGACACGACATTGTGCTTGCAATAGTATTTGTCTATAGCTGTCTAAAGGACTGCAGGAAAAACTGTGGCGGCAACGCATATCGATTTTTCCTGCAGCTCTTATCACAGAAAGTCCACAGAACTTTCCTCTGCAGACTTTCTGCTTCCATTATACCTATATAGTGAAACCAGCGGCGTTTCTGTAGGCATAATTGACATGCTGCGATTTCCAGACCACAACAGTTTTGGAAATTGGAGTGTTTCCACTGTGCATATTTTTCTGCAAGCTGCAGTGACTGTAAATTGCTGCATATTTTTCCGCTACATTTCCACCGCAGAGTTTACGCTACGTGGGGCCTCGGCCTTAAAGGGGAATTTCCCATTATTGACATTTATCCCCTAGTCACAACATAGGGGAAAGTATCTGATCATATCTGAACACTAGAGGTCTGAGCCCTGAGACCACTCAGTCATAGAACAGAGGTCTGCAAATGCTGCTGAGTGCCACGTGTATGGCGCAGTGGTGCACATGTGTGGCCACCACTCCAATAATTTCAATGGGATTGCTGGAGATTGCTGTTCTGTAAATCCTATAGAAGTGAACAGAACGATGGCCATGCATTGACCACTAATCCATTCAAAGGGGCACCATTTTTCTGGTCCCAGTGGTCGTACCCCCAGTGATCAGATAATCATGTTCTATCCTGTGCATAGGAGTTAAGATGGTATAATTTATTTAAATGAGGAGTTAGTGGATCACCGCCATTAAATGATAAAATTATTCTGCGAAGGGTTAATGGTCAATCATAATTTTTTATTAGTTTCAGTAAAGTTTTCCAATAAGTAGATGAAATGACTGTAGCACTTTACTGGATAATAATATTGATTTAGCATGGAGGCAGTTGACATTTCCTATGTTGACTTAGTAGCTTAGAAAGCTGGGTAGTTTATGGCAGTCCCTGGTAGGAATCTTGGCAATTAGTAGGTTAATATGTCTCTTTAAGGGGATAGAAAACATTTTGCTGGATAAGTTGTATATACAAAGTAAAGATGACCATTACATGTATTGCGTTTTCCTTACTGAACAGTGTTCCAACCTCAAATGTCCAACCTGCAGTATTATACATTTATCGCTGCCCCCTCCCCTGCCCCAAAGGAATAATTCAGCTTATAAAAGAAACCTAAAACACTCAGCTTCATTTAAAACTCAAATCCATTTAGTGATGTATGTTTAGGTAACACTAGGTTCACACTAGTGTTTGGGTTTCCGTTCTTCGGGTCCGCATGGGAACCCAAAAATCAGAAACCCCTTCTGCTTAAAAAACAGTTGCACATGGAATCCTGTGACCCCATAGACTATAACAGGATCCATCCGGTTTTCGATGACTTTATACTGAAATTAGTGGAGAGAAAAGTCCTCCTTAAGATCGGGGCCCCCTGGGCTGGAAACGCCATGATTTCTCTGCCGCATTTTACAGCACAGGCAAAGTGGATGGGATTATAGCGAATCCCATGCCCACTTTGCGGTAAAAACCGCCATATGGACCCTCTACGATTTCCAGAACCGGTGAAGTTTTGGAAATCACAGCATGTTAATTATAACTGTGGACACACTGGCAGTTTCCCAATAGGTATGATTGTAATAGAAAGTCTGTGGAGGAAAACTCTGCAATGCTTTACGCCGTGGTTTTTCCCGCAGCGCTTTATTGCTGTGGGACGTCCCGTGGGGCCTTAGCCTAAAGGACTTTTTTTTCCCCAGATTTTAAGCAGAATGTGGGATGGAGACTTGAATGCTAAGTGTGAACTTGGAGTTATACTGTTGGGATCCAAGCTAGAAATTTTGTGTGTGAGCAAGAGCCATCTCAAAAAACAGGTTCTCCATTCTGAAGATCGACTGGTACCAATTTGATCAGTGGCCTGGCATTGATATATATATGGGCTATATGCTTTATATGCATTGTTGTTCATCTGACCCTATATGCTGATAACGGGGTTATCTTCTATTAGAATACTTGGACTGGTTGTATACTTTGTAGCTAGCTGTCAGTTTTCATGACCCACCCAAACATACACATGCATGCTCAGCAAGTATATATTTTAATATAGAGATGGGATAAAGGCATTGTCAGACACCTCTGGGGTCAGATTATCTCCCTTGAAAACAAGAGGATCAGCCACGTTGAAATCCAATACCCTGATCTGCCAGAAATTAGGGTAAAGTTGGGATGCCCCTATACACTTTGAATGATTAGCTGACATGCCAAGATCAGCAGGTTTGGCCAATTGTAATCTATAGTGTATGTTATCCTTTCATCTTATCTATATTTGTGGTCCTGACAATTTCTGGTGGATAATCCAGATATAGCAGGGTTAGCCAGAACTTCTGCGGTTGCTTAAACTGCTGCAGTGTAATATCTTATTGCAGAAGACATTGAAAAGTCATTTAAAGAGGACCTTTCACCATATCCGGGCACATGCAGTGTTATATACTGCTGGAAAGCTGACAGTGCGCTGAATTCAGCGCACTGTCGGCTTTCCCGATCTGTGCCCGGTGTGAAGAGCTTACGGCCCGGTACCGTAGCTCTTCTATGGTCAGAAGGGCGTTTCTGACCATTAGCTAGGAACGTCCTTCTGCCTCGCGGCGCCTATCGCGCTGTGCTGTGGAGCGGGCAGGAACGCCCCCTCCCTCTGCTCACACAGCTCGTCCATAGACGAGCATTATCAGGAGAGGGAGGGGGGAGTTCCTCCCCGCTCCACAGCACAGCGCGATTGGCGCCGCGAGGCAGAAGGACGTTCCTGGCTAATGGTCAGAAACGCCCTTCTGACTGTAAAGCGCTACGGTACCGGGACCGATAGCGCTTTACACCGGGCACAGATCGGGAAAGCCGACAGTGCGCTGAATTCAGCGCACTGTCAGCTTTCTGGCAGTATATAACACTGCCTGTGCCCAGATATGGTGAAAGGTCCTTTTTAAAGAAAAAAAAAATAAAAATTATGAGTTTTCATTCTTTTTTGTTGTCTTTTGTGATATGATATCACACTGCAGCAGTTTGACTAATGGTAGAAATACGGGTTTACTTTGCCACGTCTGTATGTTAGGGCAGCCCATCTGAAGCACAGTTGTAGATGCCAGATGAAACAAGCATTGAACATATTGGTTTTTGGTATGTCAGATCCTTTGTTCCTAAACACTACCTGACATATCTGTCTTCCATACCATATGCTTGTGGGCATGAATCTGTTTGTATTAATACTCCATTTTTCTTTTTTCCTGGTTATGTTAAACTTACACTAAGATATCGATATTATTCTTTCCATTTTGGCAGCTCAAGGAGCCGTTCATTGATGAACTGGAAAGAAAAGTTGAGGAGATTGAGCTGCTTAGGATAGACCTTCAGATGTTGGAGACGGAGAGGGTTCGCCTGTCCCTAGTTGAGGAAAAACTTCTTGATGTGTTACAACTTCTTCAACAGCTACGGAATCTGGTAAGAAATTGGTCAAAGCAGTAAAAATTTGTCTTATCACAAGTTCTTCTGGTTCAGAAGTAACAACAAGTTACTTCCATGGAAAGCTACATCTAAACTTGAGTGAATGAACAACAATATACCAGAACAGGATCAGGGGAGTCCAAACAGAGGACTCCCTTTATGATGTCCATAGAAGTGCAGGATTGATGTGCAAACTTAATGATCTTGGGATCTTTTCTTTTTACTAGCACCCACATTACCTTTGACTGTACTCCCAACTTTGTTTTTAGATTCTTAATGTCTTTACACAGTTTATTGGAAGTCTTTTCTTCCCTAAAACAAAGATGGCCAAAACTTGGAAAACTAAAATATTAAACATAAACAATAATCAAAACTTTTACTGTGTATTTTAATCCTTAAACAGAAACTCTGGTCATTATATCGCCTTAAAAGACCATCCCTCAGTACTAGTTGTCTACTCACAATAATAATTTAATAAGTCACATGATCAAAGTGTGACCTTATTTTTCTAGCATTGGTTACTGTGTAAACAGGAGGTCTCTCAAATATACAATTTGGAGCTACCATGTTATCTCAGATATTCATCAATGTTATTCTATCCTAGTTCTTCTGTAATTTACTGGATTTTAGTAAGACTTTTCATGAACATTCACAAAAACCATTGCTAGGGCACCCGAATTAGAAGATCCTATTTCTAGATCCTTCCCTATATCCCACATTCCAGTTGACATTTGAAGCAGCAGTCAACAGAGAACTACAGTTCTCCAAGACAGTCATAAGCTGTGTCCAACTTGTGGATTTAGACTATTTACACAGATTGAAGAGTGAACGCTATGGAAATACTGAAGAGCAACAAATTTCAGAATATGAACAACTTCTCTATCAGGATTTGGATTTCTTCCATTTCACACTCCCAGACTCTATTGACCCCAGTTTGTCATTCATTAGCATTTTATAGATTTTCATAGCCTCTCATCAGGAATAATTCAGATATTCTGGCAGTCGCCCACCTCCCTCCGCTATGACTTTTTCAGTCATTCTTTATGAATATGTATGTGTGCGATTCTCTGGAAGCGTTGAGTCGGAAATAAATATTTTGCTTTTAAATATTAGTAATGACATGGAGAGAAGCTGGAGGATCCTAAGACAAAGACAGACCATTTACCGCTGGGACACGCCGTAAATACAGCGTTATCTCTGTCAAATCCTATCTTCAAGACGTTTCATGGAAATGAGACTTTACTTAATGGGCAACAGAAATGACACTACTTTAATACCTCTCTTTATATGCAGCATTCTTGTTAATGTTCGTAAGCATTCAATAATACGTTCTCTTCTACAAAGCACATTAAAATAATACATGTAGAGCATTTTAATACTGGAGCTGTGTACATAAAACCAAAGAGCTAGTCTGCGAGGTCTGGTGGCTTATTGCAAATATAACCTATCCAGCCTTTAGTCGTAAGATACCTATTATCACTATACTATGCAGTAGCTAATGTCAGTGCACATAAGATATTAGTACTGAAGAGGTAGAACAGTTACAGCACAATACTATAGACATTCAATTTTGTCTGACAGCTCAGGTTCTCAATGACATCCTAAGCAGAGCCTGCCGTACATTATATTAACATAAATTCTACATATAAAGTACATACTATTACTAGTATAAACAGTTTAGAATAAAATAATTGGTGTGAACATCCTTTTCCTTCCATCAATTCTTTTGGGACACTTGCACAAAGTTTTGGAGGAACTCAGCAAGGAGAATATTCCCGTCGTCTTGGAGAACTAAGCACAGATCTTTAGTGTTAGATTTGCTCCAATCCTTCTGTCTCTTTCTGTAACCCCAGACAGATTGGATGATGTTGAGATCGATGCTCTATGAGAAGGAAGCTACAGGGGGCAGCAGCAATAGCAGTTGCTGCTAGGCCCCATAACACATTAAATATACGGCTATTCTAAATAGAGGGGCCTCATTACAGATTTTGCAGTGCTCTACACCAACTGCAAGTCCACAGAGTAGCGTTGAAGGGGTCAAATGACCAAGAATTTAAGCTGCAACAAGGGGGCAGAGAAACAAGACTTTTGGCCTCCATGGCTGCGCTATGGAAAGGTAATAGATGAACACTCACAAAAACCATTGCTAGGGCAAGTTCCTATTTCTAGATCCTTTCCCATATCCCACATTCCTGGGGAAACTGTGCAGGGAATGAACTGGTAAATTTTGTATTTTCATGAATAACCCCTTTAAGTACCCCATTTGCCCCAGTGTTCATTCTCATTAGTCTGATCAACTCCTCTACCAAATGAGGTTTATAGTCTCATGTCCTAGCGCAAGCAAACAGTCTCCATTTCATATTACCTATCAGTATATTTCTTGGAGTGTTGAGGAAACCATGAGGAAACACATGGTGCCAATATATCAACTCCATGCAAATGTCATCCTGTAGGGATTGTAGGGTTATAGGTTGGACTTGATGGACCGATCTTCATCCAACCTCATCTACTATGTAATTATGTAACTATCCTTAGTTGGGTTGAAACCCAATGCTGCAAAGGCCAGAATGGACCTAGGCTGAGCAATGCAAACCTTATGAGGTTTACCTTAAAAGAGATGTGAACAGAGCCCCACACGGCCTGCTTTCTAGTTGCTCCGTATTATATTGAATATGTATGGGATGTCTATGCTGCCATTAATCAAGAAATTAACAAATCAGAAAAGGATGCTGCAATATTATAATACGCTTGGAAGGGCGGCTCATTTAGTTCCAGATATAACTGTGTCTCAGATGGACTAGTAACAGCAGTATAGAGTAATGTATGCAGTGCTCATTATATTGTGCATATGCCATTGCGGAGTACTCCCATAAATCAGCATGCTGCTATTTGCATTCTGTATGTGCTTTGCGTTCTGTACTTCTTAGTGATTGATTGTCACGGGTCATTCATTTTACTTTTCTGTGTTTATCTTAGGAAATACCTCATCAGGAATTGGGAAGAGTTTTATTGAACACCCTGGAGAGATGCAGAGAGCCGCAGCATGGTATGAATATAGATATTTTTGTATGGGTGATTTTCCCAGGCTGTCTGTACTGAGAATCATCTTATTCAGCTGGACTGATACAGTGACAGCAATTCTAGGTTCTGTTTCTAAATAATAATCCCATTTACCGTAGTTAACAGGGCAGTGATGTCTGAAGGAAGATGTCGTATGGGTTGTAGCAGTGACAGCAGCTCGGACGGATATTTTAGTACTTGTGTATTGCTGTGTACATTATAAAAATGGCAATTCCCTACTATAATGATAAAGTATGGCTATGCTCGTGCTATGGTATTGCTATAAGATTTACAGGAAAACTAAATTGCTCTTGATATGTTCATAGCTTATAATGGGCCTGATGTGGGCCAAAAGAGAGTCCTTGTCTCACACATTTTGGTGATGTGCATCTGGATACAAGTTATCCCATCATATCGAAAAGCAAAGTTGATAGAAATGTCACTGAATCTTTTATCTGTAAATTGTCATTTATTGTACAACCACTGTAGTTATAGTAAAATGTGATACGACTATCAGACCATCCTGCTTTATTTTTAAAGGCAATGTCTACAAGGCATAAAATGAAAACTATGCAACCTTGTAAATAGTATTCATTAAAACATATCCTACCTTTTTATAGCTACAGTTCCTTGTGTCTCCCTGGTTACAGACTACAAACAAATCCTTCGTAGTCTGATCCTCTGTGTTTGTTTGTCCCTGTACCGGCGCCGAAACTCCCATGAGGCGACCTGAAGCGACTGCTTCAGGCGGCGCTATGCCAGGGCCCCGGGGAGGGCGGCATTTTTCCTCCTAAGCCAGTCCAGGACAAGCTGTCCTGGACTGGCTTAGCGTCACTGAGCGGTGGATTGGGGAGGCCGCTGGAGCAGCGCTGCTCCAGCGGCCTCCCCTCACGCTCAGGCAGAGAGCAGGTCCTCTCCATGCTTGCTCTCTGCCTGCTAACGCCACTTAGAATTTGTAGTCTACAACCATAGGGACACAGAGGTCTGCATAGTACCTATATACTCAAAATGGAATACCCAGAATATCAAGCTAGCCCTGCAGATAGAAAGGTGAGTATCACCCGAATCAAACAGTTTTTTCCCCTTGTGAATCGCTGACTCCATTGGCAAGATATTTCTGTTTTTGTCAATATGCAAATTAGCTCTCTGGAGCATTGGGGGTGTCGTCCTTGCTCCAAAGAGGTATGCAGCAATATTGCATTGCTACAAATAGGTTATTCGCATGTTGCCAAAAATAGTAATGTCCTGGCACTGGAGGCACCTGGGAATTGAGGGCCAGGGTTTATATGCTTGTGGCTCCTGCCTCCATACAGTAGGCACACACAAGGGGCTGTTGCAAGTGTTTCACCCAATGTTTCATTGCCTTTGCAACTCATCCAAAATTGAACATAACCTCAAGCAATACTGCAACCTGGGCATCTGTCAAAGGTGCCTAATAGTAAAGATGGGGCATGATATGTTCTTAACAGCCATGTCCATCCTTGCTCTTTTGATGGATGAATTATTATTGAACAATGATTATACCTGAGAATAAATATAACTGTACATAAAAAGAGGCTTTCTTGTCACTAATGCAATGGCTATATATAACCCATACATTCCCCTTTTTTAGGGAAGGAACATATCTTTGATGTCTTGGATACGTTATATCATGAATTATCCGTCTGTGAATTACTTCATCACCAACACAATGAAGAAGATAGCGGGCAGTCAATGGCAGGCTCCCTAGTCATATCTTGTTAAACAACAGTGCCATCTATGTGTCATCCATGACAATGCACCTCACATGAACGTGCAACTGGCTGGATGCAAAGAGAAAAGACTGAGTTTCATCAAGCCAATTGGATTGGGTGGCAAGGAGAAACCAACACTAATCCATCTCCCTCAAGCTGCACTCCACTATCTGAATCATGCAGTGCCAGTGCAGCGCAGTGCGGGAGAGCCAAGTAAATGAACGTATGTAACATTCTCATTGGTGGATACAGATAAAAATAATTTATTCCTTTTTACCTGCAGAGACTCCATGTGCCTGAAAAGAGTTCATGAGTCAGTACTGCCGATGTCATATGGGGAAGAATGACAGTAAATTGGAATATATTCCAAAATTAAAATGAAAATGCAGCAATAAAAATGACAGATGTCCCCAGACTGACTATAATATTACAGATCGGACGGCAGAGCTAATAAACTTATGGTTCAACAATTTACGCATCCAGGGCTAACACTGTCGATGATGTATGATGGAAAAATCAATAAATCTCCCAAATCGCTCTGCGAGGGACAAAGCTGATGGGGCAATGAAGTGATAGTGCTATATATCACCATATGATACCAAACTGCATTTGTTTCTTCTCTGTGATTTATTACTGAATATACCTACTATTGGTAGATGTTCGCAGATTATCAATTATAAAACCCTATTAGGGACTTGCAAGTTCATAGATGGTGATCCCCTGTCTAGGCCAGGGCAAAGAGTGTTCTGGAGGACCTGGCACATCCATTCATTATATTGATTAAAGTGTAATGCTTCATTTACCCCGTGGTGGTGCTGCAGGAGAATTGAACACCTACTGTCAAGTTTCTTCTTATATTACAAGTGATGAATATGATCGACTTATGTTTGTGGGTCCCTTTTCACAAAATTTGATTGTTCTCAGCTCACAACCCCCTTAAAGGAGGACCAACCCCTCATAAAAGGGGGTTCATCGGTATAGAGGAAACATGTAAATCTGAATTTCAGATCAGTGATTGAAATTTTTGGGCAAATTTACTATTGTGGTTAAAACTCGACCTTAGTGTAGAATGTGCCATATCTGCCACATATTGGTGCATTTTGGTGCACCAATTAGCTTAAGACCAATTTGGTGTAATTTGAAAGAAAAAAATGACTTCAAAGAAAAGGGGTGTGGTGTCCTTAAAATAGGGTGTGGCCTAAAGAAGATCTTTCTCCGCTTCCATCAGCTTCAGTTCTTTATATCCTTTAATAGGTCCTTTACTAGACCCCTACAGTGATTGCAGCATAGATGGAATTTTTTTTCTCTAGCTCCCACCTTTCCTGTCCAAGTGCTGTCGGTTTTGATGACTGATATGCTAACTAGATTCTCTAACGTCAAGTGGGTGGTGTCAGGCAGGAACATGATTCAGAGCACAAATTTTCCTGCTTGACACCACCCACTTGACATTCGTGAGTCTAGTTTGAATATCAGGCACCAAAACTTGATTGCTCAGGAACAGTGGGGGCTAAAGAAAAAATTCCATCTGTGCCAGAATCAGTGGCACAGATGGGTCAAAAGAGGTTGAGTTGGTGGAGGTGGTGAAAGATCCTCTTCAATTGCAACAGAATACACCAGAACAGAATACACCAAAATTTCAAGTAAAGTAAACCAATGAACTTAGACTAGACCAGGGGTGCCCAATATGTCGATCGCGATCTACCGGTCAATCGCGGGATCGGTGTCTGCTTGTTGACAGCGCAGGCTGAGAATCATCTCCGGACACTGGCAGGTCGGGGCCTTGCACTCGTTCGCAGTCAGGGCTGCAGCGGCCCCGCCTGCCAGTGTCCAGAGATGATTCTCAGCCTGCGCTGTCAACAAGCAGACACCGGAGAGCTGTCTCCTGCTCTCACGCTCCGCGCCGCCCAAAGGCCCCGGCCCTGCCCTTGGCCTGCCCCGGCCCCACCCCCACCCACAAGAAGTGGGTAGTAGATCTTATCCCTTGGTCAGTTTTTAAAGTAGCTCACATGCTCAAAAAGTGTGAGCACCCCTGGACTAGACCATCTTAAATGCACCATCTAACATCAGGCATTGTGATAAAT
The DNA here is from genome assembly GCF_031893055.1 of Leptodactylus fuscus. Taxonomy (NCBI): domain Eukaryota; kingdom Metazoa; phylum Chordata; class Amphibia; order Anura; family Leptodactylidae; genus Leptodactylus; species Leptodactylus fuscus. The sequence continues at coordinate 35,081,260 of NC_134273.1, forward strand.
AAGGGGCTTTATCAGACTACCCGTCTAAGTTTAACCTGTCTAACTTTTAATAAATGTGCACCCCAGTGTAAAACCTGCAACTGCTCTACATCTTGTTTGTTACAACAACAATTCTTGTTCTATTATCTGACTACCCCAGTCGTAATGATATATTGTGTGAATCTAAACCATCATATACACATATGATGGATGTGAATATTGATGTAGATGTTGATATACTTCTCCTTTAAGTAAAACTTTAGCTAAACACTCCAATACCATTCCCAAGGTACAGCAGATAATCTGAGCAAAGTGGTGACATGTAGAAACGTCTTTACATCTGACAGATGATCAGATTAGAATTCATATGTAGATTAGATTCCATAGAAGCTGATATTTTATTAAAAAAAAAGGTTAATAAAGAATTTTTTTTTCATATCTATTTCTACCCCTGAAGGTATTTCAATAAAAAAAAAAAAAAAGCTTATCGGCTTTCTTTTTATGAAATATGTCTCAGAACTATTTGATCGGCTTGAAGCTTGGCACTTATTATCATACAGTATTTTCATTCTATGCAGATCTATTTTTACAGAGGCTTCCAACTGTGTGAGCAAATAAAATATACATATTTTTCAGCTGAATTAATGTTGTAGTATAAATTGTTTATTATGTATAAATTATGTGACACCAAAGCACATTGTGAGCCAAGTAATAGAACTAATATTTGCTTATAAAACATCTTTCCTTGCTACTTATAATTTAGTGACTATAGGCCGACAGGTAGAGTGGGCTTGATAGATTTGGTGTGGGGGTAAACCAGGGAGTGGAGTAAAGGGAATTTTGTGTACTTCATGGACTATACTACAGTGAATTTCCAGGTTGCTACCCCAAGAGTAGTCGCCATTAGCAATTGTTAACACGCTGTTGAAGGGTATATTCCAATTTGCACCACCAAGGCAAAAGAAGATGTCAGAAAACCCAAACTGCAGACTGATGGCAGCAAAAGGAATACCAATGATAAAGTACCTGGACTAGTGGGAAGTTTGGTAACAGTGGGATGGCGAATTGTGACACTTAGATCCATCAAATTATGTTAAGTCCTCCACCTAAAGTATCCTGTTTATGTAAGCGGATCTGCCATGTTTTTCTATTCTATCAAAAACGGAATCCATTTTGTTGCTATTTTAATTCAGTGCACTGTGGGCTTTCTAGCAGTATATAAAACCGTATGTGCAGGAGGACATGAATGATCCTCTTTAATGGCAATATAAAATCCATGGTTAATTTTGATTAAATAATACCAAAAAGTAGTATTCTCAAATATTATGCATTTTGAAAGTCCAGACGTTTTTACTTTTTCACATTTTGTTTGTACTAAAATGAAGAAAAAATGTTTTCACATTTTCAACAATCTGCATTCAGTATCCAAAATGAGTAAGTGAAAATCTTAGAAATAAATAAAAAAAAATTAAAAAAGAAAAAACTAAAACATAAGACTTGAAATTTAGCTTTAGGTCCTCCCATTTTTCTTGATCATCTTTGAGATGTTTCTCCACTTTGGAGTCCACCTGTGGAAAATATATTTAATTGCAAATTATTTGGAAAGACATCCCTTCCATAAGGTCTCACAGCTTGTTTGGAGGCAGCTGGACACATATTGGGCAGCGATCTCCACAGTGGACTCCTCTTCTCCCAGTGGGATGTAGAGTTTCCTCTTCTCTTCTGCAGATGTGAAGTCTGGGATGTGGGCAGAGATTCTTTCGAAGTAGATGGCCCTCATAGCTGAGTATTTGGTGCAGTGTAGCAGGAGTATAGGGGGATACGATCCAAGGACCAAGAGGATAGGAGAGGAAATACCCAGGGGGTGAAGGGAAATATACCTTCAGGAAGCTACTAATAGTGGTGAGCCCAGAATGTTTCACAGATCTCCTGAAACTTCTCATTATTCAAGAGAGCCATCAAATACACTAGTGATTGAGACTCTAATTCTAGAGTACTTCAGCTCCTCAAGATCCGGAGGGATGTGTTAGGATAGCAGATGCAGTTCAGAGCCAAAGTAAGAACCTATACTAGATATACCAATAAAAATGGTTAACATAGTACCGTGTGTCCAAAACACTCCGGGCCGCACCAATTCCATCCCCACAATGGTGTTCACCAGAGCCCCCGATGGTGGGGATGGACTTGGCTGCACTGCTGGGCGGAGTGGCACAGGTAGGGAAACGCCAAACACACTACACACTAGAAATGATGGTAATCAAACACTGAGATCTCTTACCAGCAGATGTTTTGGGTTGCAGTGTAAGTCCAGGGATCCAGAAGACTGAGAACGATAGCGAAGTACAAAGCAGAGTTCAGGGAGCAGAGGTCTAGAGGCAAGCAGGGGTCATTAACAGGAACAGGCACAATACGAATCAGGAGGCAGAGGCAATGTCAAAGTAGTAATGATCTGTCACTAAGCATCCACTAAGGTGCCCAGAAAGGCTTCTCACAGACTATAGTGATAGAAAAGGGTCAAGGCAAAGGGTCAAAAACACAGGCAATGAGAACTGGAGGAATGCTTACTAACATGAGTACATTGAAGTACAACTGAATAGCAAGTGGCGGTACGGAGCCAGAGCCCTCCTTAAATAGGCTCAGGAGGAGACTTGCAATCCCCACACAAGGCTGCAGAGGTTCCGGCCTACCTCCCAAGACTCGGAAGTGGGGACCCGGGAGCGCAGTGGTGAGAGGGCCGGCAGCCTCTACACAGCGCTACGGAGGTTCTAGTCCTCCTCATAACAGGATTTCTGCCTCCAATGTTTAGCCACAAGACATGTAGCTGTGGTGAGCCTACAGATGAAGAGCTGCAGGGTATGCTTACATAGCCATTCAGAGGGTAGGTTAAATAAAAACATCATAGGGAATAAGGTGAAGCGTACTCTCGTTCTATTAAATTCTGGATTTGGCGCCAGTAAGGCTGGAGCAAGGGGCATGACCAAAACAAGTGGAAAATGTTGGCTGGGCAGGCACCACACCTGCAGCAGTTATCTGGTATAGTCATATTAAAGGATTGAGCAGAGCTGGGGGGTGTAAAAATGCATAACACACTAGGAGGTCTTAGCCGCCCGTCTTCATATTACTATTCAGGATACATCAGAGAGAGTCTCCGCTAAGTAATTCTCCCACTTTCTCATGTTGGGGATCTTGAACCTTAATCCTACTAATGTCTGGGTGCAGACGATCCCAGTCCCAGCCCAGCTTAGGCATCTAATCCTTTTTTGAATCTGTCAGCCATGACTGCTTTCATCAGCTCCTGGATTCACACAGTGAAGAAGCCTTGTCACCTCTGGAGATTAAAGCTTTTTTCTTCAAACAGAAGGAGTGCCCCTTGTCTTTTAAAGGGGTATTACATGGAACAGCTTTTCCCCATATTTCTTGTGTGGGCCATTGATATATTTATACAGTTTTATCATATCTCCCCTTAAACGCCTCTTCTCCAGACTAAAAAAATGTAACTCCTTTAGTCTCTCCTTGTAACTGAGGTCTTCCTTATCAGTTTTGTAGCCCTCTATTGTACCTTTTCAGACTCTAGGACAGGGGTAGGCAACCTTTTTTTGTTCGGTGTGCCGATTTAAATTAAAAAAAATCAAAGATGAGGTCCTCGGAGTGCTGCGCAATAATTGTAAGGCTGACAACCCCTATACTAAAGTCCTATAGCACAAACCGTAACATAGAGGTGCTGTCATACTGTGCTCCCAGCCACACAAGTTTACCACTATTTTCCTGGATACACCTGTGCTTTTCCATTAGAAACAATGTAATTCCATGTGTAATCCGCAATTAGTGATAACTAGAGATGAGCAAACAGTAAAATATTCGATATTCGTTTCGAATAGCCGCTCAATATTCGACTATTCGAATGAATATCGAACCCCATTATAGTCTATGGGGAAAAATGCTTCGTTTCAGGGGATCCCACCATTCGACTCAAGAGAGTCGCCAAGTCCACTATGACACCCCAGGAAATGATGCCAACACCCTGGAATGCAACTGGAAAAGCAGGGGAAGCATGTATGGGGGCATCTAACATGCCCAAGTCACTGTATTACGTCGGGATCCCTGTCAGCTTGCGATATGTGCAAGCTGACTTTTTCCCATAGGAATGCATTGACCAGCATTGATTGGCCAGTGTACAGCATTCGGCCAATCAACGCTGGTTCTGTCGGAGGAGGCGGAGTCTAAGATCCATCCACAGCAGTTTCCATTGTGGTCTGATCTCAGATGTAGCAGTGCTACATCTGACACAGCACTGCTACACGGAGAAGCGGCAGAGCTCAGCACACACAGAGATGCAGCAGAGCTGAGTGTGCAGCATGGTTCAGTGCACACAGTCCGTGAAAGGGGGGGGGGGTTGTCAGCCACGCATCAGTGTAGGTGACGCTGCGCTCCTGCCTGACGTCACTCGCTTCATCCAGCCACAGCGGCGCGCAGTGTCCCAACTCCATCCTTCTACATGCAAGAGTTTTTTGCTCCACAAGGGGGTCCACTTAGGCTCTGTCGCCCAAGGGCCCATAAAAACCTGGAGCTGGCCCTGGGTGCAGGAATTTGTTAGATTGAATATATGCTCTTCTTTTTCTCTTTATGATCCTTGTATTGTTCTATTTTTATCATGAAAAAACTTAATATAAAAAGATTTAAAAAAAAAAAAAAAAAAGCTGGTAAAAGTACTGAGCGACCTCTTGAATATTTCACATATTTCAGGCAATATAGGTTTCTATAGAGTTTCTTAGCTTTTTCCATTTACATTCAGCTCAGCTCTTCTCTCTTTCAAGGGCAATGTCGTGTCTATGAGCTGTAATTTGTTTATACACTATATGATTGGAAGTGTTCGCCACTTTGTGTATCCAATTTCCTATATGGAAGTAATGAAATAATTCCCTGTTTAGCTGCATAGTTAATACTCCAGGGGCTGTTAGTCTGGCTTTTATATTAATATGCAGGTGCCATGAAAATATTGAAATCATGTATACTGTCATGCAAAATTAAATTGGGTCCATATAGTTATTTCTTACAGCACACATACGTCATATGTGATCTATCAGTGGCCAAACTTGTAGGTTCTAGATCATGTTTGTATGGTTTGTTTTTTTATGTAATATGGGTGAAAAGGGTATTTTAGTCTTGTCTGGACCAAAAATATCCGACAGATTTGTCCCTTACCTGTTATATAGTCGAGTAGAAAATGAGAAAATAGCTACATTTAAAGCAAAGAAAAGGTTGAGTGAATTAAAAAAAATTAGAGAAATATAAGGTAACTTTGAATGTGCAGATTTGGATGTCGTAGGCCACGGCTACACCTAGACTTGTAGCATTTTTTGAATTTTCCTATGACTCTACAGTGGGAGTCCAAATGTGTTACTGTACAGTATATCAATGATTGGCATTCATCCTCCCTTCGATATGACTATTGTGGGGAAGGTAGCTCAGTAGAAACAGTGGTGTGGACCCAAACAGTCTGAGACAGGGACACAAATCTTGCGGCAAAGCGGTTTATTTAAGAAAAACAGAAATAAATAAACCTTTATGTCAGGCTCATCAATGAGCAAAATAAAATACAGCCTTAACTTCAGGCAAAATAACATCAAATAAAATCCTGCTCGTCTGAGCACTAACTAAACAGAAAATATTAACTGTACGTGTGGCTTACTACCAGCCACACGAATCAATAAAAAAAAACATTGTCCCATATCATAAGGCTCTCAGTGTCAGTACAGACTCAGCCACTTCATCTCCTCTCTGGATCTGCTCTGAAGTGCAGGCTCTGCAGCTTTTTATGGCCCAGTAACAAGCCTCAGGACCCACACCTGGGCTGAAACCTATTCCAGACCCGCACTGGACCACACATAAGTCAGGAATCTGGGGCTGATATAGTGAGACTCCAGCATTTTACCTGTCATGTTCTCACACCATGTATTAGAGTCTTAAAGGGGTATTCCCATGACGCTTGTTCACTAACCTGCAGGCTGTTGTGCTCTCTTCACTTCCTGCTTTTCTCGGCACATAGGTGGGTGGGGTTTCACTTGCACGGGATTGGTTGTAAATGAATTACCACAGTGTGAAGCTGATGTAGTCAGTTTGCATTACATACAGAGGTATGTCATGCAGCCCTTATCAGTCCTTATCAGCTAAATTCAATTAAACCGACTGATAAGAGCTCAGAAAACCCAGAACTCTCACCTCGCCTATCTGAGAAGCTCCGCTACTTAAAATACACAAACAGCTCAGAGCTGCTCCCAGCCCCTCCCTCTCCCCCCCTGAGAGCAGGCAGCTACATCACTTCACAAATGAGCAGATAATCCCAAGGGCCATAGAAACAGAGTGTAAACAATGAAGTCAATAAATTAAGATAGCGGCCAAACAAAGCAGTTTTGATAAAGCAATGCATTTAGGAAAAGTCTTAAATTCACATAAACTAGCAGTATACATAGGATCCTTTAAATCTAAGGCTACTTGTTGATGTGTTTCATGACAGCAAGTTTCAAGTTGCAGCCAAAATCATTTGTGTGGCTTGTTTGTAACATTTATGTCTATTTTATAATTCAATATTTTTATTAAACTGAACACAGCAGTAGAAGAAGAGTAGAAGAAACCAGGGAGATACGATCACAGTTATAGACAAGTAAAATGAAAAAGACAGAACAGTCTATCTTGACTGTGATACAAGTCCTTGTCTTCTACAGAAGTCTTTGTGCAGGTAAGGCTGGGTTCACATCAGTGTGGTTTCTCCGCACCTAATCAGTATCTGTGATCCGTTGAAAGATCATAAAATCTGATTAGGACTACGGCCCCACGTAAGCAGGCCGCAGCAAAAACGCACTGCAGGAAAAACTGCAGTGGCAACACATTGTGTTTTTTCCTGCAACACTTTTCACAGAATGTGAAGCATTGGTGTTTCCATAGGTATAATTGACATGCTGCGATTTCCAAAACTGTAACAGTTTTGGAAATCACAGCATGGGCCAGAGAGTAAATTTTTTGTGGGAGTGCTACTTTAAGGAAGCCATTGGTGTTTCCATAGATATAATAGACATGCTGCGATTTACAAACTGTAACAGTTTTGGAAATCACAGCATGGGCCAAAAAGTAAAATTTTTGTGGGAGTGCTACTTTAAGTTCACTTTGCTTTTGATAGAACTCCAAGCTGTAGAGCAAAAAACACTAAGCGCCAAAGCAATTTGCAGTGTTCTGTTCCTTTAAACTTGGGAGAGGTAAATTCTCTTTCATTTTAGAGCCGGCTCAACATAAAAGTTTTATAGCTGACACCGGGCCAGCAGCTCTGGTCTCCAGGTAACTAAAAACAATCTGCGCATTTCTTGAATCCCAGATGATTCTCCTCAAACAGCCAGGCCTCTCAGTCTTTGTTAGACTTCTTAGTGTGCTGGCAGCCGGGGATTTCTACCTAGCAGATTGATTGCATTGATTAATTGTCTCTACTGTTCTCGGCTGTCCTGGAATATTGAACAATCCAACTTGCTGCCTATATGAACAGAATTCATTTCAGTGCATTATGCCGGACACATGTACTGTACTTATAGCCCCCTCCAAATGAAAACTTGACCAAGGTTAGAGTTTTCTAACTGATCATATTAAAGATGTACGTAGTGGTCTACTACCATTATTAGGGGAAGACTTGCAATATGGTGCTAACCTGATCATGCTGAGGTATTCTGCAGCTGACTCAAGGAGCCATACTTAGGTATGGCCTAGCAAAGATTCCCACTGATGGAGGAAGCAACACACACTTCAGACACCAGTTACTTTGGTGCAAAGTTCTATATATCTGCATTGAGATGTTAGACAAGATGATACAAGCAGCTGTCCAGGAGAACGTTATGCAAGTAGAACCAATAGATACTTCCCTAATCCCAATGATAGACACTGAGCTTCTGCTAGCACAAGGGTTGTGAAGCCTGCCTCCTGCAAACCTCTGTCACAGCTGAGTGAGATACTAGTGCTGTCCCGGGTCCAAGAACCAGTAGACGTCTCCATGCAAGACGTCTTCTTCACCAAGCCATAAGGCCTCTTGTAGTGACATCAAAGCAGGATGCCGCTGCTCCTCTCAGACAGCTTCTCTGGACTCCCTCTTCACCAAGGATGGGAACAGGACCTTAAATAATGTGCCATTTCCACCCATGAATGGGATGCATTATGGGAGAGCAATACTCAATTTCTTCTGTGATGCAACTCATAGGTAAAGCACAATTCCGCCTATCAAGAGCTATTGCACGATCTTCCAGAAACCTTCAAAGCAACCACCTTGTCATGATTTACATCAATCAAAGTGGCATGTACTCATCAATGCAGCATACAGTACAAGTCTTACCTTGTGATATGTGCTAATACAACTTAAGAAGCGCTAATAAATATTGTCTGAGAACTGGCCAAGCTGTCATACTTCAAGGAGAGCATGCTTCGACCAAAGTACAGTGTGTACAGCAGCTGGACCCCTCCCTTGCCAACCTACACAACTGTTTGAGTGGAGCAAGATGAGAACAGCCAAACTCCTTAAGGTGTGCATCCTCACCACCTTACATTCACATCAGTATTCATTAGTTTCATTGTTCATATTAGAAGATCTAAATTGATAGGTAGTCCGATCTGTTACATGACAGACACCAATAGAACCTTATGAAGTCATATGACCTTTCAGTTAAAAAAATTGTCCTTTTAGCCACAACTGGTATTGGCTTTGAAATCTGGATCAGAAATCCTGAATATTTAAACACACCTAGAATTCAAGTCATTATGAATATGCAGGCGCTAAACTACTAAAAGGCTGGATCAGTGAACAATACACTGGGGTACATGCACCAGTCACTAACAACTTTAGGTGTTGTACAGGTTTCCATTATACCCGCTACATGTGAAATATAGGATATGAGAAATTCTTATATATGGATCTAATAAGGCAGGTTATTGTCTCCACAGTCAGACCTAAATAAGGCTTATTCTTTAGGACCTTTGGAGCCTGATATTGTGTGCCAGCCTGGGTCCACTGGAGGATGCTCTCATACTATGGCGGGCAAATCTAATTATGTAGTTTTTAATTTCATCCAACACTAGGTCATCAATCAATAAGCCTGCAAATCTCCTTGAGGTACATGCACACGACCAGAAATTACATGCAAGAATCTACACAATCCACACAGGAAATCTTCACCAACCAGCACCAATGCAGAGTTGAATGCAAATTTTGAAGCCATTGTGGACTTTAAAGCAATTTTTTAGAAATCTGCTCCAGAAAAAAGAAATAAATTGACATGTTGTGGATTTTAAAATCTGCACCTTAGATCAGGTCCTGTACAAAAAAAATCTGCATTATATTCATAGGAAATAGAATTTCTCACTTTAATACTAATGATTATGCTGCAGATTTTCTCCAATTGAAATATACTGTGACAATCTGCATTTAATCCTGATCATGTGCATGTACCCTTAGGGTGCCCTAGATGGTGTTTTTGATCATAACATCATACACCAATTCATGGGACGTACCTGTACTCTCACATTTGAAGTAAAGGCAAAAGTACAGATGTGTCTTGTGAATTAGTACATGACAGATGATGCAAGGATTCATTGTGTAAGGGCAATCTAAAGCTATGTTCACATTACAGACAATAATGATAAAAAAAAAACGTATGTTACACAGAAGCATTGAGTTCATTGTCTGTGACTGGGACCTATTTGTATGACCATTATTTTGATGGTCTGTTGTAAGGGAGCACCAAAATATAGGTCATGTTCTATTTTTGGCCATTGTCACAAATCCCATTATACATCGTAATGTATAGGGAATCCATGAAAACGGCTTCCCCTTGGGTGCAAGATGGCAGTCAAAAATTGACATTTTTCACAGCCATTTTGCACCTCGGTCATGTGAATGTAGCCTTAGAAGCCAACATCACACATTACAGATACTGGATTGGAAAGTGTTAATCATAAATGAGGCTCATAAACTCCAGATCAGGAACTTTAGTGCTGACTTACCCATTAATAACTGTTTACATTGCTCGGACTCAATCTGCTGCCGCAGGAGCTATACACCTGTCATAGACAATAAAAGACAGTTATCCTGGTGCGCCCTGGGCTTAAAGCTCCTGTCTACTTCTGACACATGACCAGTGGGGAGCATTTGCAGCACATGCTTCGCTCCTCTCTGCTCCACATCTGCTAAAGCTTTGACCTTGAATCCTACGCAGAACATGATCCATTTTAATCTGTATTCATAAGATTGTTGTCTAGGGGGAGACACGTCCCTCTCCAGATTGTTCTACATATAAATTAGCCATCCTTTGTGTACAATAGATAATTCAATGGCCTGCAAGGTGAAAATTGCAAATAGTTGGTGAAAGCTTACTTCTCCATAGAGGCATAACATGAAGCTCCTAGGCTCCAATACAAAATCTGTACTAGGGTCTCCCAAGTATAATTTATTGCTTATAGTGCTGGTCTCCTTATATTAGGAAGAGTCACCTTATGGGTCCCCTAAGGCTCCTGGTCCCCAATACAGCTGGTCCCTAAGCATTTCCTCTAGTTTCTCTGTCATCTCCATTACAGAAAACAGTAATATACAGAAAGGCTACTGTAAGTGTTGCATACATGAGTTTTTTACCTGCTAATCTCAGGTTAAAAGCAACGGACACCCAAGGGACCCCATTATAGTCAGTAGGGTCCATCGGGCTCCATCTGCCATTGCTATTTCACCGACCCCTTGTCTGTTGTTCTAAACTGTTGTGAACCTAGCATAATGTAGTTATATGGTGTCATTCTGCTATGGTGTGGCTAATAAGCACCTTGCTTGTAGAGTACAGAAATTGTAGCAGTGAATTCCTCACTTCTCAATGTGCCAAATACATTCACAATTAACCCTACAAATGGTGTTGCTCAGTGGCGTAAATACTGGGGTAGCAGTGGTAGCTACTGCCACAGGGCCCCTGAAGTTTTTTTTTTAATAGGTCGTTATCTGCTGCAGTAAGTAACGGACCCTATTTACTTACCGATCCTCACTGCGGCTCACAGTGGCCTGTGCTTCCCCTTCTGCGGAAGCAGAGACGGCTGTGAGCAAGAGCGGGAATCAGTAAGTAAGGTCACGGGTATGGCACCGGAGCTAGGGAGAGGTAAGTATCATTGTTTTTCATGTTTGTATCCTCCCTGGGTCTCTGATCATTATACTCTGGAGTCTGAAAATGATAATTGTTCATGGGTGGTCCACAGTGGGGCGTAATACTGAGTGCAAGGGCCACTATGGGGCATAATAGTGTGTGCAGGAATGTGGTTTGTGCAGAAAAGTCGGAGGGGGGGCATGTCAAATGTTCACCTTCGGGCGCAGCCATTCCTGGTTACGCCACTGGTGTTGTTGAATTAAAACAGAACTTATAATGTACTTTCATTATATCTATGACCTCTCATCTAGCCAGCCAGTACTCTTCACAGTGTTTCACACTGAAAAGGGACTGCAACCCTAAAAATGGGTCTTTTTTCCTATCGGATGAGATATTCTGGTTTTGCTTTAATCCCACGTCATTCAATCTAAGTTTATTGAAAACGAAGCATTGATCTAAAGGAAGCTACATTCCAAAAGGTGGCTCTAGAGCAATTTTTTCTTTTTCCAGCAAGGAAACCTTATTTGCAAATTCTTTACCTACAATTCTTAGCAGAGCATTTATGCAATTTAAGACTCTACACACCAAAAGTTGGCCTGTAAAGGCAGTCTCCTTAAGGAGACATAGTACCCCCTCCTGTCCCTTTATTATATGCTCATGGTCCTGCTGTGGTGCGTGAATTGCTGTGGGTAACAATGGACTATGACTCTAAACACTAGAGATAAAAAAAAATTGTTGTGTAGAGCTGTGATGAATGGCCCAGAGTTATGGGTTTTTTTCACTGCCTTCTCAGATATATTTCCCTTTTGCCCTGTTAATTTACTCAACCTGATTAGCAAGATGCCAGAGATAGTATCCAATTGTCCAAGCCTAATTCCTCCCTGGAGGTAGCTTGGCTCATCCCTTTGTCTCAACCTGGGCACAGCATTGTCATAATTGTGCTAACTTTGTTATTCTTAGCAGGGGGTGTCTGGGATCAGTGGACTGAGAGACTTGCTATCACCTTTTAGCAGACAACCTGACTCCACAGGACATCTGCAAAGAGTTATGACCGTATATAGTCATACTGGTACAAAGTGAGGGGGAGACCTGCCCACCTTGCTGACCTCATCATGGGAGGGGGCTGAGTGCAGATATATTGTCACACATGACAAGACCCCAGGCTCTTGTTGTTCTTCCTGGACTGCTGGGATGTGTCACGAAGTGCTGTGATGCTGTGGAAGCTAATCCCTTGGACCAAGGTCTCTATTGCCTATGGAGATTCCATGAACCCTGGACTATTCTGCTAATGGGGAGTCAAACTCTTACCACCTAAGGATTACTTATGGACTCTAACTACTTATGGACTCTAAAGGACTGTGCCCTTAATTTCATGAGGTGAACTCCGGAGACCCAACTGGGTATTATATTTCTGCTTCTAATCTTTTATTCTTTTAATCTTATTGCACTATAACATACCTTTCTGTAGCCATATAAGCTTGTATCTGCTAGCATATATCTCTATGTATGTTGATTGTCTAGTATCGACCCTCTTGGGTTAATAAATATAAAACTTTAGAATGCTCATTTCTTATTATCCTATAAGACCTGGTCCCTCTCTCAGGGTGAGAGCGGACGGTAAAGGTAAGAAGGTGATTGCAGTTTTGCCCATGGCAAGGCCAGATAGGCCAGAGGCTGGGGCAAAGTGGCTTTGGCGAGGTGAGATCCTTCACAAGAGCTACTTAATATGACCCAGTATCTGTACAGTACTCTAATTTTTCTCCTTTACTACTTTACATTTTTAAAGGGATCCTATCATTCAAACGCATTTTTTTTATGACTAATACATCGGAAAAGCCTTAAGAAGAAATGTAGATTGTGAGCCCCATATAGGGATCACAATGTACATTTTTTCCCCTATCAGTATGTCTTTGTAGAATGGGAGGAAACCCACGCAAACACGGGAAGAACATACAAACTCCTTGCAGATGTTGTTCCTGGTGGGATTCGAACCCAGGACTCCAGCACTGTAAGGCTACAGTGCTAACCACTAAGCCACCGTGTTGCCCCTTGCCACCTCCATCTTTGTCATCAATGGCCTCTTTATCTTCTTCTTCCGGCGCACGGTGGGTCAAAATTCAACGCATGCGCAAATCGGCTCTGCAAGCCATGCGGACAGCCATTTTTTTGTGGCCGCTTACGCGAGCAGGTGCATTACGCTCCTGTACTGAAAATGTAGAATAAGTGCTATGTTTTCTACTAATATGAATTCTGGAGTGATGCAATTTTATATTGGTTGGTGCCCTTTAAAAATGACTTGTCTTTTTCAGATCTACATATTCAAATGCGAGATTTATTCCTTGGTGAAGATAAAAGTAGAATGGAGAAATCAAGGCAAAATGCATTCAGCAAGGAGAGGAAGCCACAAAGAGCAGCACTTATCTCATCAATTCAGAGAATACAGAACATAGAAGATTTTGCATTCTACCTGAATAGAAGATGTTTGAGCAAAGCTAAGACTCCTATCACCCGCAGGACATCCTGAAGATATCTCAGCGGCTGCAATGACATGGCTTTTGAAATGAGAAATGTTAAATTCTTCATTCAACACATTGTATTGTTCTAGCTGCAGTTGATAGCAATGAACAGTTTTCTAACAAGCCTCCAGTAAAGATCTAGTCAGGATGATTAACATTAATACAGCGGAAAGCCATACAATATGAATACCGACCTGTGAAGAATGGAAATAAATAGCCTGAGGTTCATAGGCCTAGTTCACATATGCATTCGGTACTCCATTTGTGAACCCCCTGAACGGAATACCGAATACATTAAAAAGCTGTTAGCAAAGAAACCACACGGACCCCATAGACTATAATGATGTCTGTATTTTCTTTGCGGTGTCCGCACAAGTCATGCGGAGAGAAAAGTACTGCAAGCAACATTCTGACATGGCACAAAGGCATATAAAGAACAGGATGGAAACTGCATTACTGCTATTATTGGCAAATATACAAACTAATATGGTCTACAGACTAAATATATAAATTTGAGGCTCTTCATTGTATATATTTGATCAAACAGTAGGAAGCCCATCTGCTCAGATAAGGCCACCACATTAAGGTGGGACCCTACACTAATACCTCTCTTGGACCTAAAAATGAGTATACATTGTGAACACAGGGCAATAATCATACCTCTCTTGGACCCAGAACAGGTCTACAGGTTGACCTCTATAGATATGTGTAATTTTAGTTGTGACCTGCAGTGCGTCTCAGTTTAGCAGAAGCTGGAGGATGTTTTATATAAACATCTATCTATATAATTCATATATATTCCACATGTTTGTTGATAAGGTAGTGGACTGAAAACCCTCAGATACCTTTTGGATGCTTCATGATCTTTAGGTCTTGGAGAAAGGTCTTCCATTGCTTCTTTTTTTCCTGTAACTTACTCATAGTGTGATATTATATTGCCCTTTCCATGTGGCTCTTGTCCTGTGTCTATGTCCCCATCATATCTCGTAGTTGTATTCTGTTTTTTTTGTGTGTGTGTGTGTTTTTTTCCTATTAATAATATAGAAACAATTGTGTATTTGCACATATTTCCTCTTCCTTTCCTGTTGTGGGCCTGTGTGTTTTGTGAATATATTTTGCGCTATTTCTGGGTTTCCTCTTTATAAAACTTTAATAAAATTACAATAAAAAAAAAAAAAAAAACGTAGTGGGTATTCAAGAAGTAAACCCACTAACTACCAGAGATACAAACTTATATTTTTGGCTAAGTTTGTATACATTATTTTTTAACTACTTGAAAACCTCCTGTGAACTATATACATCTGGGTTTTGGCTGTTTCACTCTGCAAGGACATACCTATACACCTCTGCAGAGTTAGCAACCGCACAAGATGGTTTGGCTACAGGAGAGGAGAGGCAGCTGTCAGTGATAGCCAGAATAACCAGAGAGAAGGCAGAGATGATTTATTACTATTTTTGTATATGCAGCAATCAATGTCTCAAGATAGCTGTAATTTGCTTTCATGCATTTTTATGAACAGTATATCACATACCGTGTTTCCCCGAAAATAAGACAGTGTCTTATATTAAATTGTCACTCTAAATATAGGACCTGTCTTATTTTCGGGGGGTGCCTTATTACAACCGGCAGTCATGCCGGCACTTCCTTAGTGGAGCGTCAGCATGACTGCCGGTTGTAGGTAGTGTAGTGTAGGGGAGGGGGGAAGTTATCATACTTACCTTTCCCTTCTTCCTAGCAGCGCTGGTGCTGCTGTTCGTCCTGGTAGTGGTGAGCGAGGCTTAGCTAGGCTTCGGGGGCAGGGCTTAGCTAGGCTTCGGGGGGCAGGGCTTAGCGGAGCTTTGCAAGCTCCACTTCACTGACACAGCAGCCGTGCTCTGTGCTCCATGTGCACAGGAAAGCCGGCTGCTGCCTCTTCTGTATGGCAGCTGCTGTCTCTGCCTCTGGGATGAGCTGGGAGAGCTCATCCTACAACAGCAGAGGCAGCAGCCGGCTTTGCTGTGCACACGGAGCACAGAGCCAGGCTGCTGTGTCAGTGAAGTGGAGCTTGCAAAGCTCCGCTAAGCCCCGCCCCCGAAACCTCCGCTAAGCCCCCCCCCCCCCCGAAACCTCCGCTAAGCCCCGTCCCCCGAAACCCCGCACACCACTGCCGGGCATGCCTTTTTTTCGGGGGATGCCTTATATTAGGCAATTCAACAGAAACCCCCGCATGCCTTACTTTCAGGGGGTGTCATACTTTCGGGGAAACACGGTATGACTACTAGAGACTAACAAACCGATTTGTTTAGAACTGTATTCGATCTGAAATTTTCAAAAATGTTAGGTTTGCCCAAACATGAAACTTTTACAGTTTGTCACCCACGAAGCCCTATTATATACTGGGGTCTCCTCAGACCTTAAAGTACAATAAGTGGAGGCCCATCAAAGGTGAGATAAAAACACCAAACACTAACAAACACATGTCCCCCTCCAGTTGCCACCAGTTTAATGTCTCCCTCCAGTTGCCCCAATTTAATGTCTCCTCTATACTGTGGGGTCAATTTGAGGAAAACATTATAATGTGGAGGTATATAATATTAGGGTGATAGTAAGAGCATGATACTGTGTGGGGAACACAAAGAGAAATGGATGGGAATGGACGGAGTCAATTTAGAAGTGGGTGGGGTTAAATTTGTCATGGTGTGCTTAGCTCGCCGCACATATTGTTCCTCTTTCTGTCCTCTGGTAGGTGGGACGTATGGAACTAGTGATCAGTGAACCCAAACCGTACAGTTTGAGTCCATGCCAAACATCATGGATTCAGGTACCTGAACCCGAACTTCAGCGCTGAAGTTCAGGTTTGGCTCATCCCTAAAGCTGGTTGATTGACTGCTGAGCATACTGTGTATAATGCTGAGTATATGGTGTATACTGTGCAGCCTGCTCAGCATACTGTATAGACCTGTGTAGACTGCTGTGTATACTGTATATACTGCGTTGACTGTTGTGTAGACTGCTGAGCATACTGTATATACTGTATATACTGCGCAGACTGCTGTGTAGACTGGTGAGCATACTGTATATACTGTATATACCATACCTCCCAACAGTCCCGATTTTGGTGGGACAGTCCCGCATTTGCAGTCCCGAACAGCTTAGAGATTGTCCCGCTTATGAGTGTTTTCTCTTTAAAAAGTCACTTAGCCCCAATCTTCCGGCTCTCTGCTGCATTTCCTCCCCCCACCTCTCACTCACACGACCTCCCGCTGAGAGAGGAGAGGAGACTGAACAGTGACCTATGAGCCGCAGAGGCAGATGCATTGGCCAGGGGCCCGATCGGGATGTCAGGGGCTGGTTCGGGTCCCTGGCCAATGCATTTGCATTGACAAACTGAGCACTAATAGTGGTGCGGGGTAGGATCGGTAACCTCGGCGCCCCAGGCTGCTGGCAGCGCTGTTATGATTAAAGATGGCTGGCTGCCGGCAGTTTCCCAGGGCCCTGACACACACAGGCAGTGGCGTAACTACCGTGGTTTTTTGTTTTTTAATAGGCCGTTACGGTAACGGGCCCTATATACTTACCGATCCTGGCAGGGGCCGGGATCGGTAAGTAACGCGGCCTGCCCCACAAGCACTATTATACTCGGGGGTGTTTTCAGACCCCCCCCCCCCCCCCCCCCGAGTATAACGATCGGAGGCCCGGGAGAGGTAAGATAACATAAAAAAACTGTGTTACTTACCTCTCCGGGCAGGCTTCGGCCTACTTACGTGACGTCATATGACTCGCGTCGCAGGGCCCCGGTCACATGATGTCCCAGAAGATGGCCAACAGTGACTGAGAATGCAGGGGAGTCAGGAGATAGATAAGTAACAGTAGTTTGCTCATTTCCCCTGCAACTGTTCCCCTGCTACTGCGCCGGCGTGGGATTACAAGCAATGACGCCGGAAGAAGAAGACGAGGAAGATGGGACCCGAGGACATCGCTGCAAGAACAAAGAAGATGTAGGCGTGGCTAAAGATGACATCGGACCATGCATGCCCACCCAGCGTGCACGATAAGGTATGATTATCATATTCTTTTTTAGAGTATTATTTTAAAACGGGGGGGGGGGGGAGTTTAATATAACATTAGCAATGCCTGAATGGTCTTTTTAAAGGCTGTTCACGCATATGTGGGGCTCTAGCAGCATAATTTTGCTGATAGAGCCCCTTTAATTTATTGTCCCCCTTCAACTACCCCCACTGTTTAATGTCCCCCTCCAGCTGATCCAGCTTCATGTCCTCTCTAGTTTACACCAGTTTAAACTGGGCCACCAGGAGAGGGACCTAATACTGTGGGGCAGTTGGAGGGGAACATTATAATGTGGGGACATATAATGTACTGGTGACTGTAGAAGGATTATACTGTGTGGGGGTATATGAAAAATGAATGAGAATGGGTGGGGTCAACATAAAAGTGGGTGGGGCTAAATTTGCCACACTTTTTGTCCCTCTTTCTGTTCTTCAAAAGTTGGGAGGTATGGTATACTGCGTGCACTATGTAGACTGCTGGGTATACTGTATATACTGTGTGTACTGCTGAGGAGCCAATCAAACAACTTTTAGCCCACAGACATCACAGACATGCTCAGTATGGACATGGCTGTGATTGGCCAGGCAGGACATGTGTCCTCTCTATATAAGAGGCGGGGTCACAGGTCCTGTCACCATTCCAGCTAGTTAGGCTCAGTAGGGGGAGGCTGCAGCTGAAGATAGGACAGTCAAATGTGGTGCAACTGCCCGCAACCAGTTTTATTAGAAGTTTTCAGGCAAAACAAAATAAAATCTTAGCTGTCCAGCTACTACTTTCACCACAGGTTTCCTAACTACTGAGAATTGGGCCTACTGCACAGCACCCTAGACACAAACCACCACAATGATACTTACAAATGGTTTCCCAGGAACAGAGAGAGCCATATACCTGTGTGCTGTCTGCCCTTATATACATACATTTCAGGATACAAGGATTTAACCCCACACATCCCAGAACCTGTAGTGGCTGAATAGAGTAGAGACACTCAGTTCTCCCTACTCCACTGGCCAGACCTTCTTACCTTTTTACTAAGAACACATTTTTTCTCAGCTGCTGCATCTAGATCGTGTATGATAGGAACCTGGGAGAAATGTATACTCCATCTACCACTTTGCCCCTGGTCCTGTCACTACCCAAACCGTCTCCTAGTGCAGTAACTGTGTGTATACCTATACCATCTCCTAGCGCTGTAAAATTAACTGCGTGTACCCGTACCATCTCTTAGTGTAGTAACAATAAATGTGTTTGTATACACATACTGTCTTCTAGCGCAGTAACAATAACTGTGTTTGTATTCACATACTGTCTTCTAGCACAGTGAAAACAACTGCGTGTGTACCCATACCATCTCCTAGCACAGATTTTGACTCACATGGTGACACGTCTCCTGGTATTGAACAATGGGTCCTTCCTGTTCAATTTGTACATGTGGCCAAAGCTTGCCCTCTATGCCTTGGAGGTGCTGACCTGCGCTGCAGCAAGTGTTCTATCAGAACATGTGTTCAAGACCGCAAAGGGTGTCATCACTGACAAGAGGATCCGCCTATCCACAGCCAACATGAACATACTTACGTTCATTAAGCCAGGCATGGATCCCACAGGACTATACTTTTTACGGTGGCTATTTTGCGGCCACCGTAAAATCATGGCCGCAAAATAGCGCCGCGTATACGGTACCGGCTCCCATTGAAAACAATGGGAGCGTATACGGCCCGCAAAAGCTCTCGCGGCGTCTACGTTCCACATTACGAACCAAAATACTCCGTGTGAACCCGGCCTTAGGCTGTGCCAGTGCCTGAGTGAGTGGTTAAAGTATTGGCTACCTCCTCCACCTTTTCCACTAAACCGCCACATCCACCTCTACCTCCTCCTCCTGGACCTCTACTACCTGTTTCAAAATTATTATTTTGTTTTATTGTTTTAATTTTTTTTTAAATTTATATTTATTTTATGTTATTAATTAAGTAAGTAAGTATGTATGTTATTAATTAAGTACTTTCTCTACCCTACTTTTGCAGGGCCCTTGCCCTGTTGTTACCACTATTTTGCAGCACGCTACCCCTTACTATCCCTATTTTACAGCCATTTTTGGGTTAACAAGTTTGGGTCATCATGGATTTCAATGGGGTTTGAGTTCAGGTCAAGTTTGGGTACTTGAAACGTTTTGGTAAAGTCGGTCGAATTCATCGAACCCAAACTTCAATGGGTTCGCTCAACACTAATTAGAGCATATGAAAATCATAAATTAAGCCAACCTTATGAAAGAGGTCTTCCAACAAAACTGTAAATAGATTCTGAATGGGTGTCGCCATTGGAAACAACATTAATCAATAAAACAACGGCCAAAAGCCCATGGAGGAGTTTGTATGTTGTGTTGGTTGAGCATGTGTGCGTTAAAAGAAATGGATTGCTAATTTTTTACATTTATTTATTAAAAGTATATAGTAAAATCACTTTTTTCTAATCTGTTTATATTTTCTAGGGGATTCTGGAGACAGCCATCTTAGTTGAGCTTTTCCCCTGCTCTGCTAGCAACATTTGATATGCTTTGTATTATAGTCATGGCCATAGGCAGCAATAGTCTGGTGTCAATTTATTGAGGTCTATGGAAGAATTTTCTAGACATGCTGTGTGCAGGGTGGGGGTAGATAATCTGTGAAATGATCTATCGATTGAAAAAATAAGCCATTTTTGGTGACACGTTCCCTTTTCATTTTGCTTCTATCCATGTTGGGTGTAGTTTTTTATTATTTTTATCAAGGTTGGGCACCAAGAAAAAAATTGTGTATACTGTTAATGGACAAAAGCACATGGACAACTAGAAAATGACCCTACCCTAGAATATCCATCCTTAGGAGAGGTATGGAAGAAGGTGTAATTTAAAAAAATAAGCTTTACCCTCAATATCTATGGAGATAAAATTGGTAGTTTTTACAAAAGATACAAAAAATCATAACCACCTGGATGTCTAATCGTAATAGAAGGGAACTTAAAGGGGTTGGCCACTTTCAGACAAATATTGAAAGAGAAATGTTATGGTTTGTATAATAAAAAGTTGTACAATTTTCCCATATACTTTCTGTATCAATTCTCACGGTTCTCTAGATTTCTGCTTGCTGTCATTCATTCTGTTACTTCTAGTGGATAAAACTCTGTTCATGGTCATGTGATTTACGGTCCATGGTCATGTGATGAGCTCGTTATAGTCACAGCACAATAATCAGACATCTCCCTGGTATCGAGCAGTGCACCTGTGTGCTCATTACATGACCATGGACCATAAATCACATGACCATGGTCAGAGTTTTATGCACTAGAAGTAACAGAATGGATGACAGCATGGAATTTGCATAAAACACCGTGTGAATTCCGCGCGGAGTCGCGCCAGAATCCGAGCCATTTTGCCGCATGTGAATGCCCCCTTAGTCTCCTATATGGAGGTCCCTGGTTCCATAGCTCTTTATGTTTGCAGGGGGGGGTCACTCGGCATTAGAGGCATTTCTGCTCTGCAGTCTTTATTGTTTCTTCTGTGATGTGATACCATTTTATATACAAAGTAACAGATTTTATCTGTACACTGCGGATTTAATTGGCTCCAGCTCTGGTATAATACAGATGCTGACAGCAACAAACCGTTTAGAAGGCTGGTACAATAAATGTATCTATACAAAGATTCCCATGATGCAGACCGAGAAAAGTTCCAATTAAATGTCTTTGTTATATAGTCTCAAATACATGATAAAAGTGTGAAAGAGGCATCTGCTTTAATTGTTTGGTCTCAATGCTATCCTGTACAATGAACAGAAAATATTGTCCCTTTGAAAGTAAATTAGAGACATTATTCTCATATCTGCAGATGTTGTGTTTCTAACAGGCTCCATTATAGTCAAAGTAAAATTTGACCAATCACCATCAAACATGCTGAACGGGCTGACACATTGTGTACTTTTGTAGCGTACACTGATCTCCAGCAGTAACACTGCGAAAAAATGGCTCATTATACATTTTATCATCGTCGCCGGTGGAGATTATGGCTGCAAATCCCATCACAAGTGTGGGTCTAATGACCCAGACTTTATCATTGCAGGAATCTGAATAAGTTGGGCAGCACGGTGGCTCAGTGGTTAGCACTGCAGCGCTGGAGTCCTGGGTTCAAATCCTGCCAAGGGCAACATCTGCAAGGAGTTTGGTATGTTCTCCCCGTGTTTGCATGGGTTCCTCCGGGTACTCTGGTTTCCTCCCACACACCAAAGACATTCTGATAGGGAATGTAGATTGTGAGCCCTAAATGGGACAGTGACTGACAATATCTGTAAAGCACTGTGGAATATGATGGCGCTATATAAGTAAGCATAATAAGTCCATACTTCTTTGCTTCAGCCCAGTCTTATTGCCAGAGGTATAACTTGAAGCTTCTGCGCCAGAGCACAAAATCTATAACAGGGCCCCACTTACCATAGACTACCTACCTGTCCAGGTCACTATCTCCTTTGTTTCTTGGGTTACAGAAACTTAAATAGTATAGAATAACCACTTAGGCTATTTTGGGTTTTGGAACCCTTTGAGAAAGATAATATACGGAAGCTAGGGGTTGTATTAGAAGGTATTATACTTTGCAGTTCCAGTTTTGACTTTACAGTTTGGTGCTCCTGAACAATAATACTGGATACATCCTGTGAATATACCATAAATGTCTTTAGGCTGAGGCCTCACTTTCTGATAATGCAGCATTTGACCACTGCGGAAACATTGTGTTATTAAAAACACTTGCATTTTTAACCGTCACATGTCAGTTATAACAACGAAAATGGCAGCATTTTCTGTATATAATATGGTCAGGAAGGCTTTCTGTGAAAAATGCTGCAAAAAAAACAGCTATGTGTTTCTACCAACGTCTTTTCTGTTTTTTTGCTGTGACTCTCTACATGGGTCCAAGCCTTAAAATTTATGTAATAATTCCTTTTTGCCAAACTACTGTCGAACTTGACCCCACCAGGTCCTTTGGACAATACAAGCAGAGATAAGCTTTCAAGATAGAGAGCTCTATGCATGAAGTCACAGCAATCTAGTCCTGCTTGTCATTCATAGTCAGAGCATTAGATACTTCCAGTCCTTGACATGTTGGTAGCTGTATTGGACTACGCTTGATTAGAATGCAAGTCAATCGATACACCTGAATAGACGTAGCCTTGGAAATTGCATTCAGATGTTGCAAACTGTGATTTATGAAGATGTCTGTACTCCTTAGCTCAAAATTGTAATGTCTAAGCCATTCATTGAAACAAAAGTAATTGGATTTTTTGTTGGAACGGTGCTTTTTGCTTTGTAATCTCTAAAAAGGTTGATAGCGCAATGCTTGCAGCAACAAGAGGACATGCAGCTTACAATCCACTCAGGTACAATTCCTTGGATGACCCATCAGGAGGTGACCTGATGCTTATTGTTTAGACAGAGTACTGAGAACCACTTAGACAGAGTACTGAGAACCACGGCATGTAGAGAGTGCAGTATCCACGGAGGTGCTCTGGACCATGAGTCACACGAGGTGACCTGGAGACCGGCAGAAGATGACACTACGCTTCTAATTAATTTAATTCCAGCCGCACATATCTGGTATCTATGGAAACAGGAAGGAAAGATAACAAGCAATGAGGTATGGCGACACTGAAAAGAATTGTTCTTTTTACACTACGTAGATCTCGCAGAGATAAAATCTGTGCAAAGCAAAACTATCCGTAGAACGTACTCCAATTATTAACATCTCAGTGTCATCCTCATGAATATAGATAATGATACCTATTACGATACCAAATAAATACAGATATTTTATTTCTACAGTGTAGCTGGGCCTATAGGCATGAAAATAGCCAATTCTTAATATGGAGGTTCATGTTACTTTAACACATTTGGGCCCCTTCACACTACAGATACACTGCCTGATTCTGAACGTTAAAACACGTTCAGAATCAGCACGTATAAAGCAGATCCCATTCATTTCAATGGGGAGCCAGCATACGAGCGTTCCCCATTGAAATGAATGGGCTGCTTTTTACTCTACGAGCGCTCCCATTGAAGTGAATGGGAAGTGCTCATGTGTACAATAGGAGCGCTCGTAGAGTAAAAAGCAGCCCATTCATTTCAATGGGGAGCGCTCGTATGCCGGCTCCCCATTGAAATGAATGGGATCTGCTTTATATGTGCTGATTCTGAACGTGTTTTAACGTTCAGAATCAGGCAGCGTATCTGTAGTGTGAAGGGGCCCTTAAAGGGAATGTTTGACCTACTGCAGTGATGGTGAACCTTTTAGAGACCAAGTGCCCAAACTGCAACACAAAACACACTAAATTATCGCGGGGTGCCAACACGGCAATTTAATCTTAATACTGTGCGGATCCACAATTGCAGACAGTTACGGACAACAAATTACAGTCGTGTGAATGGGACTTTACAGAGCTTTCAATAATGCAACTTTGTACTGAAATGTAAAGCAATCGGCATTTTGTACTTTGAACAATTAATTTTCACTATTTACATCGCACAGGATCTGTTTTATAGCGACCGTGTAATATTCTTACATCCTGTACTATCACGCCTACTATAAAACAGATACTATGTGATATAAATAGTGAGGGGACCCCAGATAGAATTATATGCTCCACAGTAGGCCCACCACATAGTATTATATTCTCCGCAGTACCACAGTAGCCCCCCAGTGTTATATGCTCCACAGTAGGTCCCCCCACACAGTGTTATATGCTCCATAGTAGCCCCCCAAGAATTATATGCTCCCCAGTGGCGCCCACACACAGTATTATATGCTTATAAATACACCCCCCCAGTATTATATGCTCCTCAGTATGCTCCCTCCCACACACAGTATTATATGCTCCTCAATACACATCCTCCCCGTCTTATATGCTCCTCAGTACGTATCCCTTCAGTATTATATGCTCTTTAGTATGCCCCACCAGTATTATATGCTCTTTAATACGCATCCTCCCAGAATTATAAGCTCTTTAGTATGCCCCCCAGTATTATAAGCTCTTTAGTACGCCCCCGAAGTATTATAATCTCTTTAGTATGCCCCCCCAGTATTATATGCTCTTTAGTACACCCCCCAGTATTATATGCTCTTTAGTATGCCCCCCCAGTATTATATGCTCTTTAGTACGGCCCCCCCAGTATTATATGCTCTTTAGTACGGCCCCCCCAGTATTATATGCTCTTTACTATGCCCCCCCAGTATTATAAGCTCTTTAGTACACCCCCCAGTATTATAAGCTCTTTAGTATGCCCCTGAAGTATTATAAGCTCTTTAGTACGCCCCCAGTATTATACTCTCTTTAGTACGCCACCCCAGTATTATATGCTCTTTAGTACGCCCCCCCAGTATTATATGCTCTTTAGTACGGCGCCCCCAGTGTTATATGCTCTTTACTATGCCCCCCCAGTATTATAAGCTCTTTAGTACACCTCCCAGTATTATAAGCTCTTTAGTATGCCCCTGAAGTATTATAAGCTCTTTAGTACGCCCCCCGTATTATAATCTCTTTAGTACTCCCCCCCAGTATTATATGCTCTTTAATACGCCCCCCCCACACACACACACACACACACTAGTATATGCTCTTTAGTATCATATACACACTCACACACAGGCAGCCATAGTCAGCCACACGCAATCACACATTCTCATACTCACCCATGAAGAGCCGCCGGCATCCACCTCTTTTTCACTGCTGACACTGGTCATCATTGCGCCCGCGTCGGGGCAGAGGTCAAACTCTACAGTCAGTGTGGGCCGTGGTCGCGCGATCTGCGGCCTACACTGACAGCTTTCAGCTGTATGTGCATTTGCACATACAACTGAAGGCAACGATCACTCATCAACAGGGAATCCTGTACTGGATTCCCCGTTAGTGAGCGATCCGGGCGACAGCACATGTGCCAGCATAGAGGGCTCTGCATGCCCTCTCAGGCACGTGTGCCATAGCTTCGCCATCACTGACCTACTGTATATTTTTATTTTACATATTAAATTGTTTGTAGTTATTTTTCTGATGGTATTTTTTTTATTGTGTTATCCATACTTGATAATGGGGCAACCATCTTCTCTAAGTTGTAGTTATTAACATGCAGAGATCTGCTTTACTGCAGCCACAAGAACTTAGAAGCTGGAGAGGACTCATTGTGGCAGATTTATTATGCACTGTATGTCACTTTTCTTTCATACATGGCATAGAAAGGTTGCAATTTGTTTGTGCAAAAATTTGCAATTGTATTCTGTTTTTCTGCCACTTTCCTGGAGGGGTGTGACAAGGATCGTGGCATGGTCAGGTCCACTTGCACCACCATATTTATGGTAATTTATGTCAGTTAACTGGCACAAATGAGCCCTGAAATCTATGCCAGCTACAAGCTGGCATAGGTTTCAGCACTGCCGACAGAGGGTGTGCCTGATAAATGAGGAGATGGGCTCTTCCTCATAAATGAAGCAGACCTAGACGATGAAGAAGATGTTGAAAACGCTAATCTTCATAATCTTTGCCCTATTGACATCTATTGGAGAGTGTCCTGGCCTGTGCAAGGAGGGGGAGTAGATGAGTTGTGACCATCACCCACTGTGAATGCTATCTATATATAGGTGATAGCTTTCATTGTAATCCTGTCTGTGGTAATGAGGTGACTGCTGAGAAGTGATTTCTACAGAAAAGAAAATGTCATCTTATTAAGATGCTCATAAGCCAGCGTGAAAACTAGTGGATTTTAGGACTTATTAACTGTAGGTGATCACATATTAAATATTTTTAAAAATGGAGAAAAAAAATATGTTTAACCTAAAACTTGATTTAAACAATAGATCTTTATCTGATAACATATTTGTTGTAAGAAAATAGCTTCATCCTCATTAAGGTGATAATAGATGATATAGACTAAGCTCCTCTTGGTAGGTAGTACTGGGCTATATAACAAGGCTATTACTCTAACTCCACATATTTCTATTAAAGGTAATGTGTGTGTATTGTCCTTCAAGGATACTTAGGATCAAGTTTGACATCACTCCATATCACTTTTGTTCATGTGGATTGCCTTGTGTGTGGATACGGTCTCAGAAAAGGAATTGTACCTCCATGTTACTTGTGACTGGAAGAATAGAATTGTCAAAATAGAATCAGCCATGATCATCATCTGTTCAGCTGCCACTATGTCTCCTGTGTCTCAATCCCATCCATCTTTAAGGGCACCCTGAAACACCAAAAATCAGAAGACTGGAAATAGCAAATGCCCTGGGGGAATTATCTCTACCATCAGGCACTCAGTTGTGACCCCCTCATCACTGTGCTATCTGTAAGAGGATCTGGCACCACTGTGACTGGCGTGGGAATGAGTAACCACCATCTTGGATCTTCACCCCTCAGCACCATCTTTACACTTTTAGCTCCAGGACATTGCACATAAACAATTGGTGACATATTATTCCAAATTTGTTGGTGTTTTTATTTGACTTACCGTATCTTAAACAGTATACTGAAATATTCCATCTTATTTACCATAATCACTGGGACATAGGCAATAGACTGACATTTCTTGCTTTCTGCAGGTCAGTTGCTAGCTTTGCTGAGTAGACTAGGACATGACAATAAGTAACCTCACTATATTTAGAGGGCAAGGGATAGCAGCACTATACATACAGATAAGGTACTCTAAGTAGCTCCTCTAGCTTTTATACTTGACAAAGATAGATACCTGTGGATAGGGATAAGTGTCCTTAATTGGGTAACCCCTTTAAATACCTAATACATTCACTTTAATATAGTATAGATGTAGCAGTTCAGTTTCTCAGCTTAACAATGACATTTCTTAAAGCTGTCCCAATGCCATAGCACCTGCTCATTTTCACAAGTTGGCTTATTAAATAATGCACATTCACAGCATGGTGACCTTTCAGAATTTATTTTTCTTTTCTAAGGTGAGGACATGTCATGGACCTTAAATAATGTCATGCTTCATGGATTCTGTAACATGTGACGCTACAGAATACCCACAGCTACAGAAAATCAATAACTGGCTTATATGATGGATTCACTGGTTATAATATAAAGATAGTGGATGAGGAATGTAAAAGAGATGACAGTATAACAGGACTGACATTTTTCATACAGAAGTAGGTTTGCTATTCACAGACATTTATCAGCTTTCAAGAGCCCAAATAGTTTTTACGTTGTCTGAGGCAGAGTATGATGTGATGACCAAACACTTTATCTACTTCTACTACTAATATGTAAAATGTTATAATCATTTACTAGTGGTGGAGCAAATAGACCATAGGCCAGACCACAAAGGAAATTGAGACCTTGGACCAACCCCCAAATTTTTTCAGATCCCAATCTTTATAATAATACCAATACATTCATATACTAAACCAGAGCCTTAAATAGTGCAAAACCCCATATAAGAAACAAACGTAACAGCTCCTAGACCAGCCCCCTATAAACAAATACAGACCACAGAACAAATTCTCAACCACACCGACTATATTAATACAGTCCCCTAAATTCAGATCCAAGACCAAGTTCCCTAAATTCATTCGAATCAAAATATTTGTCCTTAACACGTAGAAATAGCCTTAAGCCATTTTAGGCTTAGTGGTTAAAGTTGGAATTGAAAGATTTTTATTTATTTATTTTTTTTATATGCAGATAAAATCATGGGGAATAAATCACCAAAAGTTATTTAAAGGGATCCTATCATTCAGAAGCAATTTTTTGTCCCTAACAAGTCGGAATAGCCTTAAGAAAGGCTATTCGTCTCGTACCTTTAGATGTCTTCTCCTCGCCGCTGCTGCGTAGAAATACTGGTTTTCGACGGTATGCAAATGAGTTCTCTCGCAGCACTGGGGGCGTCCCCAATGCTGCGAGAGAACTTTCCAGCGCCACCTCCATCTTCTTCAGGAACGTCCACTTCATGCGTCTTCTTCCGACGCAGGCGGTGAAACTTGTAGGCCTCGGGCAGAGCCCACAGGCCACAAGAAAATGGCCGCTTACTTACTGTGTATATATATTCACTTAATAGACAGTACATAATTCCAAAATCTATGTAAAAAGGGGGGGAGGGGCAATAGACAGATCCACTCCTATATAAATAATACAATAATAGTAGATAATGATAGAATTCATATATAGAAAGTATTTATAATCTAATGGGAAACTAATATATATATATTTATTATATATATACACACACACACCGGTATATACAAAATCTATATAAAGTATGAGTAGAAATAATAACCTTTGCGAAGCCATATGCAAATTCATTGATTTCCACCTTTTGTCAAAACTTTGCCTTCGTATGTTAAAGATACTTCTGATTTTTTTATTAAAAATCGATGGCATACATTTGGATTGCAAAATGGTGTTGGTCACTTGCGATGTGGAATCGCTATATACATCAATAAGACATTCTGATAGTCTTCAAGCTGCTCAGGCTCAGAAATGTAAAAAAGAGCTGCTGTTTGGTGACTTTCCAAAACCACAAGGAACACTATAGTTTTATACTTATTCCACAAAGTAAAATCTAGGACATAATTTATGCAAAGACGTCTGGTGGCCGAGTCCTTGGAAATTCATATCACAGTAGCTGGACCCCCAAGCTCACACGTGCATCTGTTCCCACTGGGGAAGAAAGCATCTTGTATTGAATAAACTTCTCAGACTATTCATTTGTAGTGACAGTGACACATCCTCAGATCGCCGTAACCAGCTAAATCCATATTTCTGATGGCTGCTTTGGGACATATTTGAAAAAGTAAAAAAATGTTAAATCTTTTAGCAGATCTCAAGGCATATTATTCACCGCCAGCGTATATCATCCTCGCGGCTGTTCTATTTCTGGCTCTTCAATAACCTTCTCCGTGAAAAAAAAAAAAAAAAAAAAGAAAGATTCTACCTGCATTTAAATGTTAAAGCCTCTTTTGTGAATACTTTTATGAGAGTGAATATAGGATTTTGTGCCATTCTGCAAAATAACCAATTTCCAGGGACTGATAGAATATGAAAGGAAAAATGATTCTTTGAACCAGTCTGCACCGCTGTGAATTTCAGCCCTCAACAATACTCTGCCTGGTTGTATTATATAATGCTAGATTTCCTAAGGATTGGGAGAAATTATGTTGCTAATGGACGGAAAGTATAATAAACATCTGGATAATGACTCATTAGTTTTATTTTTCAGAAAGTGAAGTGCTGGTAAAGTATCTAAGAGTCATTGTCCTGCACCTGTAATGAATTATCATAAGGAGGTTTGTAGAAGTGGAGCCATGACATCACAAGTTTCTAAGTACGCATTGGGGGGCCCAATTTTTTCAATTTATCAAATGTTGTACAATGTTTCATAAATTTGCTGCATTTCTAAGTTTAATACTTCTGTCCTCACATGCTTAATAACTTAGAGATGGTTAACAACCTTTCAGCAAATTTTACCTAAATCTGTAGTACAGGCAACGATAAGAAACTTTGTCATACATCTTATTACAAAAAAAATTCCTTCTTTCTCCACTTATCTGGCTCTTTGCCTTCCCCTCTTCCTCCTAATCTGTTTTCCCACTCTGAAATCTCTGCTGAATCCAGGACCGTAGCTATATGGGGTGCAGCGGTAGCAATTGCATCTTAGGAGACTGACAGTTTATTGAAATATCAAATAACATATGCACATAGAAGTCTATGGAGAAGGGTGAAAGAGGAGGGAAGAGGACCAGAGTGAGTGAGAGGAAGGCGTGGTGTAATTTTTTTTTTCACGACACTATAGGTCATTTCTTTTCTGTTGTGTTCTATATAAGGGCCTATTCACACGGAGCAAACGCATGTGTATTTTGGCAAAATACATGTGTAAAAAATAGACATGTAAAAATAAGCCTCGACTTGACTTCAATGAGATGTTTTTACACATGTAAAAAAAACACGTCAAAATACACATCAAAATACACGTCAAAATACAAATGTGCGTGTATTTTGTCAAAATACATGTGTAAAAAATAAACATGTAAAAATAAGACTCCCATTGACTTCAATGACAATTTTTTACACGTAAAAAAAAAACACATCAAAATACACATGTAAAATGTCATTGAAAACAATAAAAAACAAAAGAGACACCGAGCACACTATATAGTATAGAATGTCTGATAAATTTTGGTGGAAATAACCAGAAGATTTAAAAGGACCAAATGGACTCTCACCTGATGAGGTTGTGACAATCGCTCACAACTACGTTTGGGGTTTACCGTCAGGTGGAGGAGGCAGCACGTCTGATGGACACCGGCCAAGGCCAGGGAAGATAGAGTTTTCAATGAAATGGAAAGACGGCGCTCTCAGGTCACAACAGGATTTTATTCAAAAAGACAATGATGCACAACGCTAAAAAATCGCCGCGTTTCGGGCAACACCTGCCCTTTCTCAAGTGCGTAACTAATTAGAAAATAGATAAAACAAGTATTCACTTCAACGTTTTTTTGGCCAGAGAAGCACTTAGGCCTAAGTTAAAATATACAATGAATTCAAAAAATAATAATACATGATTTATAAAACAATAGTAAAACAAATCTCATATACCAACCTTATCATTTAAAATATAAAAAAATCTATATATACATAATAACTAGAGATGAGCGAACACTAAAATGTTCGAGGTTCGAAATTCGATTCGAACAGCCGCTCAATGTTCGTGTGTTCGAACGGGTTTCGAACCCCATTATAGTCTATGGGGAACAGATACTCGTTAAGGGGGAAACCCAAATCCGTGTCTGGAGGGTCACCAAGTCCACTAAGACAACCCAGGAAATGATGCCAACACCTCTGGAATGACACTGGGACAGCAGGGGAAGCATGTCTGGGGGCATCTAACACACCAAAGACCCTCTATTACCCCAACATCACAGCCTAACAACTACACACTTTACACACTCAATACCACCTCTCTGACAGTAGGAAAACACCTTGAAACATGTGTATTTGGCACTTGCAGTGAGGAGAGCTTGTCACCAGCAGTGAATTTGGCCCTTGTAGTAAGTTGAGGTTGGCACCAACATTTGTTTTGAAAATCAGGGTGGATTGAGCCTCTAACCAGCAGAGTTTGGGCAAATTCATGGTGGAGGGAGCCTCTAAAAACCCCAGTTTGGACCAATTCATGGTGGAGGGAGCCTCTAAAAACCCCAGTTTGGACCAATTCATGGTGGAGGGAGCCTCTAAAAAACCCAGTTTGGACCAATTCATGGTGGAGGGAGCCTCTAAACAGCCCAGTTTGGACCAATTCATGGTGGAGGGAGCCTCTAAACAGCCCAGTTTGGGCAAATTCATGGTGGAGGGAGCCTCTAACCAGCCCAGTTTGGACCAATTCATGGTGGAGGGAGCCTCTAAACAGCCCAGTTTGGGCAAATTCATGGTGGAGGGAGCCTCTAACCAGCCCAGTTTGGACCAATTCATGGTGGAGGGAGCCTCTAAACAGCCCAGTTTGGGCAAATTCATGGTGGAGGGAGCCTCTAACCAGCCCAGTTTGGACCAATTCATGGTGGAGGGAGCCTCTAAAAACCCCAGTTTGGACCAATTCATGGTGGAGGGAGCCTCTAAACAGCCCAGTTTGGGCAAATTCATGGTGGAGGGAGCCTCTAAAACCCCCCAGTTTGGACCAATTCATGGTGGAGGGAGCCTCTAAAAACCCCAGTTTGGACCAATTCATGGTGGAGGGAGCCTCTAAACAGCTCAGTTTGGGCAAATTCATGGTGGAGGGAGCCTCTAAAAACCCCAGTTTGGACCAATTCATGGTGGAGGGAGCCTCTAAAAACCCCAGTTTGGACCAATTCATGGTGGAGGGAGCCTCTAAAAACCCCAGTTTGGACCAATTCATGGTGGAGGGAGCCTCTAAACAGCCCAGTTTGGGCAAATTCATGGTGGAGGGAGCCTCTAAAAACCCCCAGTTTGGACCAATTCATGGTGGAGGGAGCCTCTAAAAACCCCAGTTTGGCCAATTCATGGTGGAGGGAGCCTCTAAACAGCCCAGTTTGGGCAAATTCATGGTGGAGGGAGCCTCTAAACAGCCCAGTTTGGGCAAATTCATGGTGGAGGGAGCCTCTAAAAACCCCAGTTTGGACCAATTCATGGTGGAGGGAGCCTCTAAAAACCCCAGTTTGGACCAATTCATGGTGGAGGGAGCCTCTAAAAACCCCAGTTTGGACCAATTCATGATGGAGGGAGCCTCTAAACAGCCCAGTTTGGGCAAATTCATGGTGGAGGGAGCCTCTAAACAGCCCAGTTTGGACCAATTCTTGGTGGAGGGAGCCTCTAAACAGCCCAGTTTGGACCAATTCATGGTGGAGGGAGCCTCTAAAAACCCCAGTTTGGACCAATTCATGATGGAGGGAGCCTCTAAACAGCCCAGTTTGGACCAATTCATGGTGGAGGGAGCCTCTAAAAACCCCAGTTTGGACCAATTCATGGTGGAGGGAGCCTCTAAACAGCCCAGTTTGGACCAATTCATGGTGGAGGGAGCCTCTAAAAACCCCAGTTTGGACCAATTCATGGTGGAGGAGCCGCTAAACAGCCCAGTTTGGACCAATTCATGGTGGAGGGAGCCTCTAACCAGCAGAGTTGGTAGAAATCAGGGTGGAGGGAGCCTCTAACCAGCAGAGTTGTGGAAAAGCAGGGTGGAGGGAGCCTCTAACCAGCAGAGTTGGGGGAAATCAGGGTGGAGGGAGCCTAGTATTAGCAGAATTGTGCAACGCTTATGGTGGATGAGTATGAGGATGCGGAGGAATTGGAGAGGTTGAGTACAGACATGGAGTTTCATGTTGGGGTGCTTTACACAGGTGGGCCCAAAAATGAAGGCTCTATCCAGTGGTGGTTCATTTTTATCAAAGTGAGCCGGTCGGCACTCTCAGCTGACAGACGGGTGCGCTTGTCAGTGATGATGCCACCGGCTGCACTGAACACCCTCTCAGATAGGACGCTGGCGGCAGGACAGGACAGCACCTCCAAGGCATATAGGGCAAGTTCAAGCCACAGGTCCAACTTCGACACCCAATACGTGTAGGGCGCAGAGGGGTCGGAGAGGACAGGGCTGTGGTCGGAAAGGTATTCCCGCAACATGCGCCTATACTTCTCACGCCTGGTGACACTAGGACCCTCCGTGGCGGCACTTTGGCGAGGGGGTGCCATCAAGGTGTCCCAGACTTTAGACAGTGTGCCCCTCGTTTGTGTGGACCGGTGAGAACTTGGTTGCCTACTGGAGGAACTGCCCTCCCTGCCGCCAACGTCACATGCTGGAAACATCTCCATCATATTCTGCACCAATTGCCTGTGGCAAGCATTGATGCGATTGGCCCTCTCCTCTACCGGAATAAAAGACGAGATGTTGTTTTTATACCGGGGGTTAAGGATAGCAAAGATCCAGTACTGGTTGTCCTCCATGATTTTGACAATACGCTTGTCGGTTGTAAAGCACCCCAACATGAACTCAGCCATGTCTGCCACAGTGTTAGTTGGCATGACTCCTCTGGCCCCACCGGAAAGTTCAATCTCCATTTCCTCCTCATCCTCCATGTCTACCCATCCGCGCTGCAACAATGGGACGATTCGAAGTTGCCCGGAAGCCTCCTGTATCACCATCACATCATCGGACAACTATTCTTCCTCCTCCTCCTCCTCCTCCTCCTCCTCCTCCTCCATTAAACGCAGTGAAGCGGACAGATGTGTGGACCTACTCTCCAGCTGTGACGGATCGGATGCTATCCCTAACTCCTCTGTGTGATCTGAGTTATCCCTGATGTCAATCAGGGATTCTCTCAGAACACACAAGAGCGGGATTGTAAGGCTCACCATCGCATCCTCAGAGCTCACCCTCCTTGTGGACTCCTCAAAGACCCGTAGGATGTCACAAAGGTCTCTCATCCATGGCCACTCATGGATGTGAAACTGAGGCAGCTGACTTAGTGGCACCCTAGGGTTTTGTAGCTGGTATTCCATCAAAGGTCTCTGCTGCTCAACCACTCTATTCAACATCTGAAACGTTGAGTTCCAGCGTGTGGGGACGTCGCACAAAAGCCGGTGTTGTGGCACATGCAGGCGTTGCTGGAGAGATTTTAAGCTAGCAGAGGCTACTGTCGACTTGCGAAAGTGGGCGCACATGCGCCGCACTTTCACCAGTAGCTCTGGAACATTGGGGTAGCTCTTTAGGAAACGTTGCACCACTAGGTTGAAGACGTGGGCCAGGCATGGAACATGTTGGAGTCCGGCAAGCTCCAGAGCTGCTACCAGGTTCCGGCCGTTATCACAAACGACCATGCCTAGGCCCAGGTGCAGCGGCTCAAACCATATTGCCGTCTCATCGAGGAGGGCATCCCTCACCTCGGAGGCAGTGTGCTGTCTGTCCCCCAAGCTGATCAGCTTCAGCACAGCCTGCTGACGTCTACCAACGCCAGTGCTGCAACGTTTCCAACTCGTAGCTGGGGTCAATCTAACAGCGGAGGAGGAGGCGGTGGCGGAGGCGGTGGCGGAGGAGGAGGCGGTAGAGGAGGAGGAGGAGGGGGGTGTTCTTCTCGTGTCCCTGCCAGGAATGTTAGGCGGGGAGACGAGGTACACCGGGCCAGTTTGGGAAGCAGTCCCAGCCTCAACTACATTCACCCAGTGTGCCGTCAGTGAAATGTAGCGTCCCTGTCCGCATGCACTTGTCCACGCGTCGGTGGTCAAGTGGACCTTTGTGCAAAGCGCGGAACTAAGGGCCCGCCTGATGTTGAGTGACACGTGCTGGTGCAAGGCGGGGACGGCACACCGGGAGAAGTAGTGACGGCTAGGGACGGCATAGCGAGGTGCCGCAGTTGCCATCAGGTCCAGGAAGGCGGGAGTTTCAACAAGCCGGAACGCCAACATCTCCTGGGCCAGCAGTTTAGCGATGTTGGCGTTCAAGGCTTGCGTGTGTGGGTGGTTAGCAGTGTATTTCTGCCGCCGCTCCAATGTCTGAGAGATGGTGGGTTGTTGTAAAGAAGCGCCTGATGGTGCCTTTGATGGTGCAGGAGAAGGAGATAAGACAGGAACAGGGGAGGATGAGGGAGAAGTCAACAAAGTGGCGGAGGCAGATGAAGTGGTGTCCTGGCTCGTCCTCTGGAGTGCATCGCCAGCACAGTCAGCAGTGGCAGAGGCAGAGGCAGTGGCAGAGGCAGTGGCAGTGGCGTGAACGGCAGGCGGCCTTTGTCCTGCCGTTGCTGCCTGCCACTGATTCCAGTGCTTGGATTCCAAATGACGGCGCATTGAAGTGGTGGACAGGTTGCTCTTCTCAGAGCCCCTAATCAATTTCGAGAGGCAAATTGTGCAGACAACACTATATCTGTCCTCGGCGCATTCCTTGAAAAAACTCCACACCTTCGAGAAACGTGCCCTCGAGGTGGGAGTTTTTCGGGGCTGGGTACGAACTGGAACATCTTGGGAGATTCCGGGTGTGGCCTGGCTTCGCCTAAGCTGCTGACCTCTGCCTCTGCCTCTAGCTACCCTTTTTGGTGCTGCACTTGCCTCAACATCCACACTACTTTCCCCGCTTGACATCCCCCCTGTCCAGGTCGGGTCAGTGTCCTCATCATCCACCACTTCCTCTTCCAACTCCTGTCTCATCTCCTCCTCCCGCACAATGCGCCGGTCAACTGGATGCCCTGACGGCAACTGCGTCACATCATCGTCGATGAGGGTGGGTTGCTGGTCATCCACCACCAAATCGAACGGAGATGGAGGAGACTCTAGTGTTTGAGCATCTGGACACAGATGCTCCTCTGTTAGGTTCGTGGAATCGTGACGTGGAGAGGCAGGTTGAGGGACAATGAAAGGAGCGGAGAACAGCTCTGGGGAGCAGGGACAGTTGGGGTTATTGTTCTGTGAAGCTTGGGAATTTTGGGAGGAAGGAGGACAAGACTGTTGGGTAATAGGAGGAGAGGAGGCAGAGTCTGACTGGCTGCTGGACAATGTGCTGTAAGCGTTCTCTGACAGCCATTGCAAGACCTGTTCCTGGTTCTCGGGCCTACTAAGGTTTGTACCCTGCAGTTTAGTTAATGTGGCAAGCAACCCTGGCACTGTGGAGTGGCGCAATGCTTGCTGCCCCACAGGAGTAGGCACGGGACGCCCTGTGGCTTCACTGCTACCTTGCTCCCCAGAACCATTCCCCCGACCTCGCCCACGGCCTCGTCCACGTCCCTTTCCGGGAGCCTTGCGCATTTTGAATTCCCAGTTAGAAATTGGCACTATATACCAGTAGCAAAAATTGTGGGTGCACGAAACCCCAATATATTCTTTGAATTCCCAGTCAGACAATGGCACTATATACCAGTAGCAAGAAATGAGGGTATTTATAACCCCAATATATTCTTTGAATTCCCAGTCAGACAATGGCACTGTATACCAGTAGTAAAAATTGTGGGTGCACGTAACCCCAATATATTCTTTGAATTACCAGTCAGAAACTGGCACTATATGGCAGTAGCAAGAAATGAGGGTATTTGTAACCCCAATATATTCTTTGAATTCCCAGTCAGAAACTGGCACTGTATACCAGTAGTAAAAATTGTGGGTGCACGTAACCCCAATATATTCTTTGAATTACCAGTCAGAAACTGGCACTATATGGCAGTAGCAAGAAATGAGGGTATTTGTAACCCCAATATATTCTTTGAATTCCCAGTCAGAAACTGGCACTGTATACCAGTAGTAAAAATTGTGGGTGCACGTAACCCCAATATATTCTTTGAATTCCCAGTCAGACAATGGCACTATATACCAGTAGTAAAAATTGTGGGTGCACGTAACCCCAATATATTCTTTGAATTCCCAGTCAGAAACTGGCACTGTATACCAGTAGTAAAAATTGTGGGTGCACGTAACCCCAATATATTCTTTGAATTCCCAGTCAGACAATGGCACTATATACCAGTAGCAAGAAATGAGGGTATTTATAACCCCAATATATTCTTTGAATTCCCAGTCAGACAATGGCACTGTATACCAGTAGTAAAAATTGTGGGTGCACGTAACCCCAATATATTCTTTGAATTACCAGTCAGAAACTGGCACTATATGGCAGTAGCAAGAAATGAGGGTATTTGTAACCCCAATATATTCTTTGAATTCCCAGTCAGAAACTGGCACTGTATACCAGTAGTAAAAATTGTGGGTGCACGTAACCCCAATATATTCTTTGAATTCCCAGTCAGACAATGGCACTATATACCAGTAGTAAAAATTGTGGGTGCACGTAACCCCAATATATTCTTTGAATTCCCAGTCAGAAACTGGCACTGTATACCAGTAGTAAAAATTGTGGGCGCACGTAACCCCAATATATTCTTTGAATTCCCAGTCAGACAATGGCACTATATACCAGTAGCAAGAAATGAGGGTATTTATAACCCCAATATATTCTTTGAATTCCCAGTCAGACAATGGCACTGTATACCAGTAGTAAAAATTGTGGGTGCACGTAACCCCAATATATTCTTTGAATTACCAGTCAGAAACTGGCACTATATGGCAGTAGCAAGAAATGAGGGTATTTGTAACCCCAATATATTCTTTGAATTCCCAGTCAGACAATGGCACTGTATACCAGTAGTAAAAATTGTGGGTGCACGTAACCCCAATATATTCTTTGAATTCCCAGTCAGACAATGGCACTATATACCAGTAGCAAGAAATGAGGGTATTTATAACCCCAATATATTCTTTGAATTCCCAGTCAGACAATGGCACTGTATACCAGTAGTAAAAATTGTGGGTGCACGTAACCCCAATATATTCTTTGAATTCCCAGTCAGACAATGGCACTATATACCAGTAGCAAAAATTGTGGGTGTATATAGCCCCAATTCTATTGCTAGGGGACTTGCAGGGTATTTCTGAGGTGAAGGTGGGGGGGCACACCGTTGGAACGGTGATTTGGGGTGTATATATGGGGTATACGGGAATACACTGTCAGTGTGTTCCATTCAGGATCCTGGGAAAGCTGGGTTGCGGCGATTGAGCCCGTCAGTGCCACGTTACACTGACAAGCTTCTCCCTGGAATTGAAGTTATATGTAAGCCCAATAAATTCTTTGAATTCCCAGTGAGACAATGGCACTATATGGCAGTAGCAAAAATAGTGGGTGTATATAGCCCCAATTCTATTGCTAGGGGACTTGCAGGGTATTTCTGGGGTGAAGGTGGGGGAGCACACCGTTGGAACGGGTATCGGGGGTATATATCGGGTATACAGGAATACACTGACAGTGTATTCCATTCAGGATCCTGGGAAAGCTGGGTTGCGGCGATTGAGCCCGTCAGTGCCACGTTACACTGACAAGCTTCTCCCTGGAATTTAGCTCTTACAAGAGCTGTTGGTTGTCTTCTCCTTCCTATCCTAGCCTGTCCCTGCCTACCCAGAATCTAAGCCCTAGCTAGCTGGACGGAAACCTCCGTCCTCGGTGAATTGCAAGCTCAGAATGACGCGAACCTGGGCGGCGCTGTTCTTTTAAATTAGAGGTCACATGTTTTCGGCAGCCAATGGGTTTTGCCTACTTTTTTCAACGTCACCGGTGTCGTAGTTCCTGTCCCACCTACCCTGCGCTGTTATTGGAGCAAAAAAGGCGCCAGGGAAGGTGGGAGGGGAATCGAGTAATGGCGCACTTTACCACGCGGTGTTCGATTCGATTCGAACATGCCGAACAGCCTAATATCCGATCGAACATGAGTTCGATAGAACACTGTTCGCTCATCTCTAATAATAACAAGTAAATGTGCCAAATCATCTCATGATAGAAAGCCATTGCATATCAAACACTGATCGTTAGCATGCATCATTGTGTTGTTATTTATATCAATGTGGCTACCAATAATCCCTAGTTTACAACTACAGCAAAAAAAGGGGGAGCATAGAGAGTCTTACCTTCACACAAAGCTCGGTCAGTCTGGAAGATGTATACAAATTGTATGCCGTGTGCTCCTAGGTTTAAATATAGTGGAGCTCGTTTGGCTCCCTACATTCCTTGGAGTGTTGCCAGATGGTGCGATTCAGGTTGGAGAACATATATGTCCGCGCAAAATATTAAAGCTACACAACAATGTGCTCTAAGTTGTAGCGCATATGTGACTCACGCGTGCGTGGTATATTTAGCAATGGGAAACAATGGGAGCCTTATTTTTATACGTGTATTTTTTACATGTGTATTTTGCCAAAATACACGCGCGCTTACTCTGTGTGAACGGGCCCTAAAGCTGCTGATGCTTCTGAGAGCTAGAGAGAGAAAGGGAAAGAGTTATGAAGCAGAATCTCCACTACTTTTTTTTATGAGCCATCGTAGTAACCAGTCACCAAATACTAGTTCAGTGACCACTGAAGACTGGAGGTGAAGCCTGAAAAAGGAAAGTCATATAATAACCAGATATAGTGATATTCCTTCATTCTAGTCCATACAATTGTTGTATCATTTATGGGGCTTCAATAATATCTTGAGTGCAGCTAAAACAATTGACACTGCTATAAAATAATAAGTGTAATGAAATGGTGACATGAAATGTAGGGCATGAAGAAGAAATGAAGGGCATGAACAGGGGCGAACCTGCCCCTTTCACCGCCCGAGGCGAACTACAGAAAGGGGGCAGAGCGGAGGGGGCGTGGCGGGGCGGAGGGGGCGTGATGAAGCGCAGGGGCGGGGCTTAGCGCCGTTCGCCGGCAGAGAGCAGGCACGGAGAAGACCTGCTCTCTGCCTGAGCGTGAGGGGAGGCTGCTGGAGCAGCGCTGCTCCAGTGGCCTCCCCAAACCACCGCTCGGTGCTAAGCCAGTCCAGGACAGCTTGTCCTGGACTGGCTTAGGTAACCAAAAATGCCACCCTCCCTGAGGCCCTGGCATAGCGCCGCCTGAAGTGCTTGCTTCAGGTCGCCTCATGGGGGGTGCGCAGGGTCGGACTGGCCCGCCGGAGCACCGGGGAATCCCCTGGTGGGCCCCAGGCCCCGACAATATATTGCTGCTCGTTTTAAGAAAAAGCATAGGCAGGGGCCCGATCTGCACAGGGTCGGAGTGGGCCACCGGGTAGGCCCCGAGCCTTGACTGTCAGTGCTCATTTCCTCAATGCAGAAGCACTGGTCAGGGGCCCGATCGGGATGTCAGGGGCTGGTTTGGGCCCCTGTCCAGTGCATTTGCATTGATAAACTGAGCGCTGCTAGTGGCAGGGGCTGGATCAGTAAGTTCGGGGCCCCAGGCTGCTGGCAGCGCTGTAATGAATAAAGATGCACGGCTACCGGCAGTTTACCAGGGCCCCGACACTTACACAGAGGGGCCTCCTGCCAGTGCAATCTGAGGAAGCGATCTCTCTGCAAGCCGGGACTTACCCCCCTCCCCCTCCACTTCAGAGTTTGTCATCGTTTACATCGGCCTGTGTGGGGACAGAGGAGTCTGCTGCTGCTGCTTCACAAATGTGAGTATATTTTTTTCTTTTTTTTTGGTAAAATGTAATATTTAATATGTATATGTGTACATTTGTTTAACCCTTAAGTCCTATCATGGTGTTTATCATACACCACTACCATACACATATCACTATGATAGACACCATGATAGTACTTAAGGGTTAAAGCATGTGTCTTGTATACTGTGTGAGGACTGTATGTTTGTATACAGGTATGTGTGTGTATATACAGTATGCTATAATAATGTGAGTATATATAGTATATATGGTATATGAATGTATATAAATGTGTATATGCTAATTATATATATATATATATATATATCTATATATATATATATATATTATATATTATATATGTGCGTGTGTGTGTGAGTATATATGAATGTATATGTATGAGTGTGTAGGTAACGGTTGCAGTTTTTGGAAATCGCAGCACTTATACCTACGGAAGCACCTACAGTGTCCCTATAGGTATAATGGAAGCAGAAAGTCCTCAGAGGAAACCTCTGTGGAGTTTCTGCAAAAAGCGCTGCAAGAAAACTGATATGTTGGCGCCGGGGTTTTTCCTGCAGCGCTTTTTTGCTGCGGGACGCTGTGTTAGGTCTTAGGTGATGTACAGTATATTGAGATGTTAAAGAGGTCCTTTCACCTCCTGGGGCACATGCAGTTTAATACACCGCTAGAAAGCCGACAGTGCACTGAATTCAGTGCAGCTTTCCTGTTCTGTGCCCCCGGTGAAGAGCTATCGGTCCCGGTACCGTAGCTCTTCACTGTCAGAAAGGCGTTTCTTACAGTCAGTCAGGAATGTCCTTCTTCCCAGGAGCGCCTATTGCACTGTACTGTGAGATCGGGGAGGAACGCCCCCTCCCCTCCTGATAATGCTCATCCATAGACGTGTACTGGGGGGAGGTAGCGTTCCGCACCGCTCAGCGTCATCACTAGGCGGTAAGCAAAGCCCCCTCACAAAGTACAGCGCAATAGACGCTACTGTGAGGAAGGGCATTACTGATAGACTGTCAGGAACGCCCTTCTGACAGTGAAGAGCTATGGTACCGGCACCGATAGCTCTTCACCCGGGGCACAGAACAGGAAAGCTGCACTGAATTCAGCGCACTGTCGGCTTTCTAGCGGTGTATTAAACCGCATGTGCCCCAAATGGAGAAAGGTCCTCTATAAGAATTAGGCACAACAGTGAGACGCAGTGTTTTTCATTGAGCTTTTGTCCCCAGTACCCAGTTATCCTCCTGCCTGTGTCTGTTTGGTCTCATGGCCTTATTTCTGGAAATCCTGTATCTAATTGGTTTCAGTGGTCCCATGAGGTGCAGGACTCCCAGCAAGGAGGCGCCGGCACGAGACTAAATGGACACTGGCGGCGGACAATGGAGCAATGGGGACAGGTGAAGGCGCTTTTTATTTATTTATTTTTTATTTTACACCTCCCGCCAGGCACATGGGTTGATCCAATTCCTGGACAAATCTTTAAAGGATTTATCCAACTTTATAACATTGATGGTCTGTCCTTAGGATAGGCCATCAATATTACATCTGTGATGATACAACAGCCTGGACCTCTGCAGATCAGCTCTTCCAGGACAGTGTGGCTACAGGTAATGGTAACATTTCTAGGAGCCATGCTGATCACTTTCCATACAGAGTGTAGCAATAGGTTTAGGTAGTATGTTGTTGCACATTGTATGGCGGGTGAGCAGCATGGCTCCCGAGATGGTATTACCTTTAGCTGCCCTGTCTCGGTATCACTGGTCTGCAGGGTCCTGGTGGTGGGCCCCTAGAAACAATTCCACTGGTGGGCCCTAGACACCCCAGTCCGACCCTGGGGGTGCGGCGCTGGGCATGAAGTAGAAATGAAGTCACCACAATAGGTAAAACCTTTACTGATTTAAAGAGGATGTCCACTGCAAAATTCTGGCAGGATGTAATGACATGCCACAGGTTCTGAGGTGACATTCGTGTGTTGAATAAACAGTAGAGAACTCTGGTTTTCTTCAAGGAATATCATTTACTGCCACACTTCTCACAAAAAGGCACAATTTTTTAAAGTGGACATTTATCCATCTCCAACTATAAGCATCCTTCAATAGATATCGCTTCACTGATTTGGGTGCAGTTGCAATATTTTTCTTTCGCTCCCCACCATTCTTGAGCAAGTGGTGTTGTTGGTTTCAGCACCTAATACACTAATTATTATCTCTACTGTCAACTGGGTTGTCCTCTTCTGGAGCAGACAGCTTTGGACCACCTACATGACAGCTGAAATCCTAATGAGCATATCTGATGCTGAAACTAACAGCAGCACTTGCTCAGGAATGATGAGGGCTGGAGAGAAAATGTGCCAGTGGAGAGGCATCTGTTGAAGAATTTAAAGAGGTGGTGAAAGGTCCAAATGTTATATATTTTTTTTTTTTTACCTCTCTGAGACTATTATATTCTGGGTTCTGAAGAGACCCCAGAGTATAATAATGTCCCTTTCACTTTGACGTAATTTTGGCTATGTTTGCTTTAGAGAACTACAAATTGGATAGATAGGTCCCTAGTAGCGCTGGTAGTGTCCTATGCTACATTTTACGGTAAGCCTATTTACGGTGTGGCTGGTATCAAACTTGTTCGACCTGAAACAAATTCAGGACCTGAACTGGTTAAAACCAAAACTAAACGAACCTCAAGTTATACAGCTCAGCATGCCCATGTGACCACTGGTGGCCATATCACAGGCCTTCCATTGACCCTGGACGCATAATGTCACAGTAGAGTGCCAGGTGCCATGGGGCGTTCCAAAATAGGTTACAGAAGGTGAGTATGAATGTTTTCTTTATATTTTTCACTTCCCTTGGACTTCCACCAATTATACTATGGGGTTTGTAGAGACCCCAGAGAATAATGCAGCGGCCATTTTTGTTCATCCAAAGTGAATTGCTCTTTGTTCGGTTTCATTAAAAACTGAACAATTTAGAATATTCGGGTTGAATCCAGTTCATGATGAATCAGTTTCATACGCCATTAGTGGCATTGGGAAATACAGTTCCCCATCGAGCGCCTAAAGAGAGCCATATATTGCCATAATATTACCTTTTACCAGTACCTGTTGTTGCTGATAGTCCTGGGCAGCCT
The DNA here is from genome assembly GCF_031893055.1 of Leptodactylus fuscus. Classification (NCBI taxonomy): domain Eukaryota; kingdom Metazoa; phylum Chordata; class Amphibia; order Anura; family Leptodactylidae; genus Leptodactylus; species Leptodactylus fuscus. The sequence goes on from NC_134273.1 coordinate 35,125,542, forward strand.
GTGACTTGTGTGGTCATAATAGTAACATAATGATGGAACATTTAGGCCAGTGTGAACAGTCATAGGCCACATACTAACAACTACCATGCAGACAGCAGGTTAAAAAAGCCACAGCCTACACAGTGAATGGTTAGGAAGGGAGCCAAGGGATTCTTTGCAATCTTTGTAGGCTTTTAAACTGTGTTTGTATCAATAAATGCTGGTTCCTCTGGATTCTTTATTCTATATATCAATGTGTTATGTATAATAAATATGTAGATGTAAAACATAAAGAGAATGTAAATAAAGACGTGTCATCTCCACGACATGTAAGTTTATGTTTTTGGAAGTAGCTTTGGCCACTCGAATACATTCATTCTTTACATTGCTGCCCTCATTCAGAAAACTGGCAGAAGATGCAGACTAGAAATCCACTTTAAATGACAAATTGTTTCATGACTAAACAGCTTTTGTCAGAAAAAGTATAGAAAAAAATGAATGGCTAAGATCTGTCACTCATGTAAAAAGTCAATCAAAATTACTTAAGGAATACGGCAGATATTTTTATAAAATTGTATGTATTATGGCCTGAACTGTATTTTTGTTATTGGTGTTTATTTATAGAAAATAAAAATGTCAACTCTTTGTCTTATGCAGCTTGAAAGTATTACAATACATAGCAAGCTGCAGATGCCATTCTGTGCTCATTCTGTCAGAAGAGCTCTCTGATGGCTTGTAGAGAAACGGTAGTGTTGAATAGCACGCTACCATAGGAATGAATGGATGCAGCCGACACGCAGCCGGGGCTGGCGTCCTGCTGCCTAACCCCCTGCGTGCCGGCCGCTCTCATTCATTCCTATAGGAGCGTGCTATTCGAAACTGCTGTTTCGAATAGTATCTCTCATCTCTAATGGCTTGGTCTATAGCCACCCCTCTTTTCACTCCCCTGGATGCATATAAAACTTGAAATCTCTTCTGATTAAGGTTTATTTTATTTGATTATTAAGATATCAGCTTAAATTTGCATCCAGGAGAGCAAAGAGACAGTCTACAGACTAGGCTGTCAGAAAAACTTGGATTTAGCACTGGATGGTATTCTGCAGCCTATTATGTGTTGTAATCCGTGCAAGATGCAGAAGCCAAACAGTTCAAAAATTTTAATAAAAAACAATGGCACAAACTATGTAACTATGAAGTGGCCTTCTCTGGTGCGACACCCCCTGTTGTTGGTTGGGCACAGCTAGAGACACAGCCTTTCTCTGGTTGCAGCATAGCTGACTCCTTTTGTGCTTTCTTCAATGTTTTAATGTATTCACAAGACTAATTGTAAAATAAAATTACATTATTTTTAAAACACAATTACATGGATTATAACTAATGATGACACAGTCCCATTACATGTGTTGATTTAGACAAATTAAGTATTGATAAATATGCAAAACTCCACTGCTAACCACTGAGCCAGTGTCTTGGCCGTCAGCAGGATATGATGATCTATTTACTGTTACTTTTAATAAAATCTACTTTTCATTGCACATGTACATGTACACATTTAGGTTCAAGCTTCTAACTAGTAATATTTTCATCACAATGTTGCTTATTGGTCATCAATCAATCTTTAGATAGTGACCATGATGATAGTAATGGCTGTTGCTTACTATTCCAGTATATTCCACTATCTGTATATACAGTAATAAAGTGAATTTTCTATGTATATATGGCAGCAGCCCCTGCAGGACAGGGGACTATAGGGGCCGCCATATACAGTGAGCAGATCATTCATAACTCTAGTCATTGTGATACCATAATGTCATCTCCTGTCCCCGGTTACATTACATGTGTTATGGGGTTCAGTCTCCCTAATGGGGGCAATTACATTGTAAGTGTCCTCACATCTACTCACAACATCCTACCTGAAAGAAGCCTGAAGCTAGCAGAAAAAGGAACCCATTGAAGTCAATGGGAGGCTTTTTTTCAGCGCTGAAAATTCAGCGCCAAATAAAGTGCCATTTTCCTCCGTGTGAATGGACCCTTAGACTGAGGCCTCCTGTTGCAGAAACACGGCTTTTGTGTTGCAGATTTTGTTTAGTTTTTATTTTAAACAAAGTCAGGAGTAGATTGAGCAGAAGGTAGAAGTATAAGAGCTTCCTATATCTTTCTCATTCCTTGTGTAGCCACTCTTAGATTTGACTAAAAAAAAAAATGCAGCAAAATCTGCAACTAAAGAAGCTGCATTTCTGCAATGTGGGGCCTCAGCCTTAAACAGCTATTTGAATGTAAGATATGACTTTGGAAAGACTGGGAGTAAAAAAGAAAAAAATGAAAATAATGTATAAGAGGTCAATTTGCAATATAACATGATCATAGCAGTAATTTGCAGATTCTGAAGTTTTGTGGCTTCCAAGTAATAACACATATTTCTCTTCACTTAGAGAAGAAAAAATTCTCCTCATAGAGGTAAGTGATCTCTTAACAGACTAAGTGTAACATTATGTTGATTTTTTTTTTAATAAAATCCTGCTATAGAATATTATATTTATTTTTCTTTATAATTTGTATGTTTTATTTAAAACAGGGAAAAGAAGAGGAGGAAAACATGGCAGAAGAACACCTGAGGCAACTTAAAGACAGCGTAGGTTTCAGGACTAGCCCTGGATAGTGATGCTGCCCATACAGGAGTCGTCTTCCAAGAGAACAGCCATGTAATTGTAAAGATGTTCATACAAGAGGATTTCCTGCACCAAGAAGACCTCATCCACAGTGGTAACATGCAAGAGGACAAAAATCTGCTTTCCTCTGCAAGCCCAGACTACCTACAGACCACTACAGTCATTCATAGTCAGAAGAATCTAACAGGCTGTTTGGAGGCTGCATGAGGCAGTGGAGTGTCTGCTACCCTACACTATGGACAGAGAGACCATCATACATCCCAAACGTGCACATAAGTTCCATAATGAGTGCATCTGCATGTAGTTTCAAGACAATTCAGTCTGTCCCCCCTGTTGGTTCCCTTGTGATGTTATTAGTGGGCTCTACTAATTTTTTCTATTTTCCCCACCTACCAAAAATTGCAATCCACCCAAGCCTGCTACCCACCATACTCCTGTACAAAATCTTACCTTATACCCCTCCAAAAACCTGTCAGAGGTGGAGTAGAGCAAGTTATGTCATGTTTACCCACCATATCCTGGAAGCTACTGAAAGAGAAGCTGCAGAGATCAGATCTGGTTAGTAGGCTTTTTTTTATACAATTTATGATTCCATTAATTCTCCATATGATCCTTTAATATTCCATTTCAAGGAGTTTATATAGGAGTTATATTGGTTTATAACATGATGATCCATTCTTTACTAGGTGAATTGATATAGAAGATGGTTCCTGTTCTAAGAAGCTTCTGAACAAGAAACCATTGAAGCCTGATAAGTTTTGGGTTCTCATTTGAAGGCTCCAGTTCTACCAAAATAGGAAACACAAAAAAGTTTAAAAAGTCAACAAACAGGTAAGTATATAAATTCTATCATTTCTAAGATTCCACTCTGTCATCTTATAAAGGACTGTCACTCCCTTCCACAACATATAGTAGATATGAATAATTTTAATTAGAGATGAGCGAACACTAAAATGTTCGAGGTTCGAAATTCGATTCGAACAGCCGCTCAATGTTCGTGTGTTCGAACGGGTTTCGAACCCCATTATAGTCTATGGGGAACAGATACTCGTTAAGGGGGAAACCCAAATCCGTGTCTGGAGGGTCACCAAGTCCACTATGACACCCCAGGAAATGATGCCAACACCTCTGGAATGACACTGGGACAGCAGGGGAAGCATGTCTGGGGGCATCTAACACACCAAAGACCCTCTATTACCCCAACATCACAGCCTAACAACTACACACTTTACACACTCAATACCACCTCTCTGACAGTAGGAAAACACCTTGAAACATGTGTATTTGGCACTTGCAGTGAGGAGAGCTTGTCACCAGCAGTGAATTTGGCCCTTGTAGTAAGTTGAGGTTGGCACCAACATTTGTTTTGAAAATCAGGGTGGATTGAGCCTCTAACCAGCAGAGTTTGGGCAAATTCATGGTGGAGGGAGCCTCTAAACACCCCAGTTTGGGCAAATTCATGGTGGAGGGAGCCTCTAAAAACCCCAGTTTGGACCAATTCATGGTGGAGGGAGCCTCTAACCAGCCCAGTTTGGGCAAATTCATGGTGGAGGGAGCCTCTAAAAAACCCAGTTTGGACCAATTCATGGTGGAGGGAGCCTCTAACCAGCCCAGTTTGGGCAAATTCATGGTGGAGGGAGCCTCTAACCAGCCCAGTTTGGACCAATTAATGGTGGAGGGAGCCTCTAACCAGCCCAGTTTGGACCAATTAATGGTGGAGGGAGCCTCTAACCAGCCCAGTTTGGACCAATTAATGGTGGAGGGAGCCTCTAACCACCCCAGTTTGGACCAATTAATGGTGGAGGGAGCCTCTAACCAGCCCAGTTTGGACCAATTCATGGTGGAGGGAGCCTCTAAAAAACCCAGTTTGGACCAATTCATGGTGGAGGGAGCCTCTAAACAGCCCAGTTTGGGCAAATTCATGGTGGAGGGAGCCTCTAAACAGCCCAAGTTTGGACCAATTAATGGTGGAGGGAGCCTCTAACCAGCCCAGTTTGGACCAATTAATGGTGGAGGGAGCCTCTAAACAGCCAAGTTTTGGGAAATTCATGGTGGAGGGAGCCTCTAACCAGCCCAGTTTGGACCAATTCATGGTGGAGGGAGCCTCTAAAAACCCCAGTTTGGACCAATTCATGGTGGAGGGAGCCTCTAACCAGCCCAGTTTGGGCAAATTCATGGTGGAGGGAGCCTCTAAACAGCCCAGTTTGGGCAAATTCATGGTGGAGGGAGCCTCTAACCAGCCCAGTTTGGACCAATTAATGGTGGAGGGAGCCTCTAACCAGCCCAGTTTGGACCAATTAATGGTGGAGGGAGCCTCTAACCAGCCCAGTTTGGACCAATTAATGGTGGAGGGAGCCTCTAACCACCCCAGTTTGGACCAATTAATGGTGGAGGGAGCCTCTAACCAGCCCAGTTTGGACCAATTCATGGTGGAGGGAGCCTCTAAAAAACCCAGTTTGGACCAATTCATGGTGGAGGGAGCCTCTAAACAGCCCAGTTTGGGCAAATTCATGGTGGAGGGAGCCTCTAACCAGCCCAGTTTGGACCAATTAATGGTGGAGGGAGCCTCTAAACAGCCAAGTTTTGGGAAATTCATGGTGGAGGGAGCCTCTAACCAGCCCAGTTTGGACCAATTCATGGTGGAGGGAGCCTCTAAACAGCCCAGTTTGGGCAAATTCATGGTGGAGGGAGCCTCTAAAAAACCCAGTTTGGACCAATTCATGGTGGAGGGAGCCTCTAACCAGCCCAGTTTGGACCAATTAATGGTGGAGGGAGCCTCTAAACAGCCAAGTTTTGGGAAATTCATGGTGGAGGGAGCCTCTAACCAGCCCAGTTTGGACCAATTCATGGTGGAGGGAGCCTCTAAACAGCCCAGTTTGGGCAAATTCATGGTGGAGGGAGCCTCTAAAAAACCCAGTTTGGACCAATTCATGGTGGAGGGAGCCTCTAACCAGCCCAGTTTGGACCAATTAATGGTGGAGGGAGCCTCTAACCAGCCCAGTTTGGACCAATTAATGGTGGAGGGAGCCTCTAACCAGCCCAGTTTGGACCAATTAATGGTGGAGGGAGCCTCTAACCACCCCAGTTTGGACCAATTAATGGTGGAGGGAGCCTCTAACCAGCCCAGTTTGGACCAATTCATGGTGGAGGGAGCCTCTAAACAGCCCAGTTTGGGCAAATTCATGGTGGAGGGAGCCTCTAACCAGCCCAGTTTGGACCAATTAATGGTGGAGGGAGCCTCTAAACAGCCAAGTTTTGGGAAATTCATGGTGGAGGGAGCCTCTAACCAGCCCAGTTTGGACCAATTCATGGTGGAGGGAGCCTCTAAACAGCCCAGTTTGGGCAAATTCATGGTGGAGGGAGCCTCTAAAAAACCCAGTTTGGACCAATTCATGGTGGGGGGAGCCTCTAACCAGCCCAGTTTGGACCAATTAATGGTGGAGGGAGCCTCTAAACAGCCAAGTTTTGGGAAATTCATGGTGGAGGGAGCCTCTAACCAGCCCAGTTTGGACCAATTCATGGTGGAGGGAGCCTCTAAACAGCCCAGTTTGGGCAAATTCATGGTGGAGGGAGCCTCTAAAAAACCCAGTTTGGACCAATTCATGGTGGAGGGAGCCTCTAACCAGCCCAGTTTGGACCAATTAATGGTGGAGGGAGCCTCTAACCAGCCCAGTTTGGACCAATTAATGGTGGAGGGAGCCTCTAACCAGCCCAGTTTGGACCAATTAATGGTGGAGGGAGCCTCTAACCACCCCAGTTTGGACCAATTAATGGTGGAGGGAGCCTCTAACCAGCCCAGTTTGGACCAATTCATGGTGGAGGGAGCCTCTAAAAAACCCAGTTTGGACCAATTCATGGTGGAGGGAGCCTCTAAACAGCCCAGTTTGGGCAAATTCATGGTGGAGGGAGCCTCTAAACAGCCCAGTTTGGACCAATTAATGGTGGAGGGAGCCTCTAACCAGCCCAGTTTGGACCAATTAATGGTGGAGGGAGCCTCTAAACAGCCAAGTTTTGGGAAATTCATGGTGGAGGGAGCCTCTAACCAGCCCAGTTTGGACCAATTCATGGTGGAGGGAGCCTCTAAACAGCCAAGTTTGGACCAATTCATGGTGGAGGGAGCCTCTAACCAGCAGAGTTGGTGGAAATCAGGGTGGAGGGAGCCTCTAACCAGCAGAGTTGGGGGAAATCAGGGTGGAGGGAGCCTAGTATTAGCAGAATTGTGCAACGCTTATGGTGGATGAGTATGAGGATGCGGAGGAATTGGAGAGGTTGAGTACAGACATGGAGTTTCATGTTGGGGTGCTTTACACAGGTGGGCACAAAAATGACGGCTCTACCCAGTGGTGGTTCATTTTTATCAAAGTGAGCCGGTCGGCACTCTCAGCTGACAGACGGGTGCGCTTGTCAGTGATGATGCCACCGGCTGCACTGAACACCCTCTCAGATAGGACGCTGGCGGCAGGACAGGACAGCACCTCCAAGGCATATAGGGCAAGTTCAAGCCACAGGTCCAACTTCGACACCCAATACGTGTAGGGCGCAGAGGGGTCGGAGAGGACAGGGCTGTGGTCGGAAAGGTATTCCCGCAACATGCGCCTATACTTCTCACGCCTGGTGACACTAGGACCCTCCGTGGCGGCACTTTGGCGAGGGGGTGCCATCAAGGTGTCCCAGACCTTAGACAGTGTGCCCCTCGTTTGTGTGGACCAGTGAGAACTTGGTTGCCTACTGGAGGAACTGCCCTCCCTGCCGCCAACGTCACATGCTGGAAACATCTCCATCATATTCTGCACCAATTGCCTGTGGCAAGCATTGATGCGATTGGCCCTCCCCTCTACCGGAATAAAAGACGAGATGTTGTTTTTATACCGGGGGTCAAGGATAGCAAAGATCCAGTACTGGTTGTCCTCCATGATTTTGACAATACGCTTGTCGGTTGTAAAGCACCCCAACATGAACTCAGCCATGTCTGCCACAGTGTTAGTTGGCATGACTCCTCTGGCCCCACCGGAAAGTTCAATCTCCATTTCCTCCTCATCCTCCATGTCTACCCATCCGCGCTGCAACAATGGGACGATTCGAAGTTGCCCGGAAGCCTCCTGTATCACCATCACATCATCGGACAACTCTTCTTCCTCCTCCTCCTCCTCCTCCTCCTCCATTAAACGCAGTGAAGCGGACAGATGTGTGGACCTACTCTCCAGCTGTGACGGATCGGATGCTATCCCTAACTCCTCTGTGTGATCTGAGTTATCCCTGATGTCAATCAGGGATTCTCTCAGAACACACAAGAGCGGGATTGTAAGGCTCACCATCGCATCCTCAGAGCTCACCCTCCTTGTGGACTCCTCAAAGACCCGTAGGATGTCACAAAGGTCTCTCATCCATGGCCACTCATGGATGTGAAACTGAGGCAGCTGACTTAGTGGCACCCTAGGGTTTTGTAGCTGGTATTCCATCAAAGGTCTCTGCTGCTCAACCACTCTATTCAACATCTGAAACGTTGAGTTCCAGCGTGTGGGGACGTCGCACAAAAGCCGGTGTTGTGGCACATGCAGGCGTTGCTGGAGAGATTTTAAGCTAGCAGCGGCTACTGTCGACTTGCGAAAGTGGGCGCACATGCACCGCACTTTCACCAGTAGCTCTGGAACATTGGGGTAGCTCTTTAGGAAACGTTGCACCACTAGGTTGAAGACGTGGGCCAGGCATGGAACATGTTGGAGTCCGGCAAGCTCCAGAGCTGCTACCAGGTTCCGGCCGTTATCACAAACGACCATGCCTGGGCCCAGGTGCAGCGGCTCAAACCATATTGCCGTCTCATCGAGGAGGGCATCCCTCACCTCGGAGGCAGTGTGCTGCCTGTCCCCCAAGCTGATCAGCTTCAGCACAGCCTGCTGACGTCTACCAACGCCAGTGCTGCAACGTTTCCAACTCGTAGCTGGGGTCAATCTAACAGCGGAGGAGGAGGCGGTGGCGGAGGAGGAGGCGGTGGCGGAGGAGGAGGTGGTAGAGGAGGAGGAGGAGGGGGGTGTTCTTCTCGTGTCCCTGCCAGGAATGTTAGGCGGGGAGACGAGGTACACCGGGCCAGTTTGGGAAGCAGTCCCAGCCTCAACTACATTCACCCAGTGTGCCGTCAGTGAAATGTAGCGTCCCTGTCCGCATGCACTTGTCCACGCGTCGGTGGTCAAGTGGACCTTTGTGCAAAGCGCGGAACTAAGGGCCCGCCTGATGTTGAGTGACACGTGCTGGTGCAAGGCGGGGACGGCACACCGGGAGAAGTAGTGACGGCTAGGGACGGCATAGCGAGGTGCCGCAGTTGCCATCAGGTCCAGGAAGGCGGGAGTTTCAACAAGCCGGAACGCCAACATCTCCTGGGCCAGCAGTTTAGCGATGTTGGCGTTCAAGGCTTGCGCGTGTGGGTGGTTAGCAGTGTATTTCTGCCGCCGCTCCAATGTCTGAGAGATGGTGGGTTGTTGTAAAGAAACGCCTGATGGTGCCTTTGATGGTGCAGGAGAAGGAGATAAGACAGGACCAGGGGAGGATGAGGTAGAAGTCAACAAAGTGGCGGAGGCAGATGAAGTGGTGTCCTGGCTCGTCCTCTGGAGTGCATCGCCAGCACAGTCAGCAGTGGCAGTGGCAGAGGCAGTGGCAGAGGCAGTGGCAGTGGCGTGAACGGCAGGCGGCCTTTGTCCTGCCGTTGCTGCCTGCCACTGATTCCAGTGCTTGGATTCCAAATGACGGCGCATTGAAGTGGTGGACAGGTTGCTCTTCTCAGAGCCCCTAATCAATTTCGAGAGGCAAATTGTGCAGACAACACTATATCTGTCCTCGGCGCATTCCTTGAAAAAACTCCACACCTTCGAGAAACGTGCCCTCGAGGTGGGAGTTTTTCGGGGCTGGGTACGAACTGGAACATCTTGGGAGATTCCGGGTGTGGCCTGGCTTCGCCTAAGCTGCTGACCTCTGCCTCTGCCTCTAGCTACCCTTTTTGGTGCTGCACCTGCCTCAACATCCACACTACTTTCCCCGCTTGACATCCCCCCTGTCCAGGTCGGGTCAGTGTCCTCATCATCCACCACTTCCTCTTCCAACTCCTGTCTCATCTCCTCCTCCCGCACAATGCGCCGGTCAACTGGATGCCCTGACGGCAACTGCGTCACATCATCGTCGATGAGGGTGGGTTGCTGGTCATCCACCACCAAATCGAACGGAGATGGAGGAGACTCTAGTGTTTGAGCATCTGGACACAGATGCTCCTCTGTTAGGTTCGTGGAATCGTGACGTGGAGAGGCAGGTTGAGGGACAATGAAAGGAGCGGAGAACAGCTCTGGGGAGCAGGGACAGTTTGGGTTATTGTTCTGTAAAGCTTCGGAATTTTGGGAGGAAGGAAGACAAGACTGTTGGGTAATAGGAGGAGAGGAGGCAGAGTCTGACTGGCTGCTGGACAATGTGCTGTAAGCGTTCTCTGACAGCCATTGCAAGACCTGTTCCTGGTTCTCGGGCCTACTAAGGTTTGTACCCTGCAGTTTAGTTAATGTGGCAAGCAACCCTGGCACTGTGGAGTGGCGCAATGCTTGCTGCCCCACAGGAGTAGGCACGGGACGCCCTGTGGCTTCACTGCTACCTTGCTCCCCAGAACCATTCCCCCGACCTCGCCCACGGCCTCGTCCACGTCCCTTTCCGGGAGCCTTGCGCATTTTGAATTCCTAGTTAGAAATTGGCACTGTATACCAGTAGTAAAAATTGTGGGTGCACGTAACCCCAATATATTCTTTGAATTCCCAGTCAGAAACTGGCACTATATGGCAGTAGCAAGAAATGAGGGTATTTGTATTCCCAATATACTCTTTGAATTCCCAGTCAGACAATGGCACTGTATACCAGTAGTAAAAATTGTGGGTGCACGTAACCCCAATATATTCTTTGAATTCCCAGTCAGAAACTGGCACTATATGGCAGTAGCAAGAAATGAGGGTATTTATAACCCCAATATATTCTTTGAATTCCCAGTCAGACAATGGCACTGTATACCAGTAGTAAAAATTGTGGGTGCACGTAACCCCAATATATTCTTTGAATTCCCAGTCAGAAACTGGCACTATATGGCAGTAGCAAGAAATGAGGGTATTTGTATTCCCAATATACTCTTTGAATTCCCAGTCAGACAATGGCACTGTATACCAGTAGTAAAAATTGTGGGTGCACGTAACCCCAATATATTCTTTGAATTACCAGTCAGAAACTGGCACTATATGGCAGTAGCAAGAAATGAGGGTATTTATAACCCCAATATATTCTTTGAATTCCCAGTCAGACAATGGCACTGTATACCAGTAGTAAAAATTGTGGGTGCACGTAACCCCAATATATTCTTTGAATTCCCAGTCAGAAACTGGCACTATATGGCAGTAGCAAGAAATGAGGGTATTTGTATTTCCCAATATACTCTTTGAATTCCCAGTCAGACAATGGCACTGTATACCAGTAGTAAAAATTGTGGGTGCACGTAACCCCAATATATTCTTTGAATTCCCAGTCAGAAACTGGCACTATATGGCAGTAGCAAGAAATGAGGGTATTTATAACCCCAATATATTCTTTGAATTCCCAGTCAGACAATGGCACTGTATACCAGTAGTAAAAATTGTGGGTGCACGTAACCCCAATATATTCTTTGAATTCCCAGTCAGAAACTGGCACTATATGGCAGTAGCAAGAAATGAGGGTATTTGTATTCCCAATATACTCTTTGAATTCCCAGTCAGACAATGGCACTGTATACCAGTAGTAAAAATTGTGGGTGCATGTAACCCCAATATATTCTTTGAATTACCAGTCAGAAACTGGCACTATATGGCAGTAGCAAGAAATGAGGGTATTTATAACCCCAATATATTCTTTGAATTCCCAGTCAGACAATGGCACTGTATACCAGTAGTAAAAATTGTGGGTGCACGTAACCCCAATATATTCTTTGAATTCCCAGTCAGAAACTGGCACTATATGGCAGTAGCAAGAAATGAGGGTATTTGTATTCCCAATATACTCTTTGAATTCCCAGTCAGACAATGGCACTGTATACCAGTAGTAAAAATTGTGGGTGCACGTAACCCCAATATATTCTTTGAATTACCAGTCAGAAACTGGCACTATATGGCAGTAGCAAGAAATGAGGGTATTTATAACCCCAATATATTCTTTGAATTCCCAGTCAGACAATGGCACTGTATACCAGTAGTAAAAATTGTGGGTGCACGTAACCCCAATATATTCTTTGAATTCCCAGTCAGAAACTGGCACTATATGGCAGTAGCAAGAAATGAGGGTATTTGTATTTCCCAATATACTCTTTGAATTCCCAGTCAGACAATGGCACTGTATACCAGTAGTAAAAATTGTGGGTGCACGTAACCCCAATATATTCTTTGAATTACCAGTCAGAAACTGGCACTATATGGCAGTAGCAAGAAATGAGGGTATTTATAACCCCAATATATTCTTTGAATTCCCAGTCAGACAATGGCACTGTATACCAGTAGTAAAAATTGTGGGTGCACGTAACCCCAATATATTCTTTGAATTCCCAGTCAGAAACTGGCACTATATGGCAGTAGCAAGAAATGAGGGTATTTGTATTCCCAATATACTCTTTGAATTCCCAGTCAGACAATGGCACTGTATACCAGTAGTAAAAATTGTGGGTGCACGTAACCCCAATATATTCTTTGAATTACCAGTCAGAAACTGGCACTATATGGCAGTAGCAAGAAATGAGGGTATTTATAACCCCAATATATTCTTTGAATTCCCAGTCAGACAATGGCACTGTATACCAGTAGTAAAAATTGTGGGTGCACGTAACCCCAATATATTCTTTGAATTCCCAGTCAGACACTGGCACTATATGGCAGTAGCAAGAAATGAGGGTATTTGTATTCCCAATATATTCTTTGAATTCCCAGTCAGACAATGGCACTGTATACCAGTAGTAAAAATTGTGGGTGCACGTAACCCCAATATATTCTTTGAATTCCCAGTCAGACACTGGCACTATATGGCAGTAGCAAGAAATGAGGGTATTTGTATTCCCAATATATTCTTTGAATTCCCAGTCAGACAATGGCACTGTATACCAGTAGTAAAAATTGTGGGTGCACGTAACCCCAATATATTCTTTGAATTCCCAGCCAGACACTGGCACTATATGGCAGTAGCAAGAAATGAGGGTATTTGTATTCCCAATATATTCTTTGAATTCCCAGTCAGACAATGGCACTGTATACCAGTAGTAAAAATTGTGGGTGTATATAGCCCCAATTCTATTGCTAGGGGACTTGCAGGGTATTTCTGGGGTGAAGGTGGGGGGGCACACCGTTGGAACGGGTATCGGGGTATATATCGGGTATACGGGAATACACTGACAGTGTATTCCATTCAGGATCCTGGGAAAGCTGGGTTGCGGCGATTGAGCCCGTCAGTGCCACGTTACACTGACAAGCTTCTCCCTGGAATTTAGCTCTTATAAGAGCTGTTGGTTGTCTTCTCCTTCCTATCCTAGCCTGTCCCTGCCTACCCAGAATCTAAGCCCTAGCTAGCTGGACGGAAACCTCCGTCCTCGGTGAATTGCAAGCTCAGAATGACGCGAAGCTGGGCGTCGCTGTTCTTTTAAATTAGAGGTCACATGTTTTCGGCAGCCAATGGGTTTTGCCTACTTTTTTCAACGTCACCGGTGTCGTAGTTCCTGTCCCACCTACCCTGCGCTGTTATTGGAGCAAAAAAGGCGCCAGGGAAGGTGGGAGGGGAATCGAGTAATGGCGCACTTTACCACGCGGTGTTCGATTCGATTCGAACATGCCGAACAGCCTAATATCCGATCGAACATGAGTTCGATAGAACACTGTTCGCTCATCTCTAATTTTAATCTTGTCTTTAAAATTTCAGGTTTCCTCACAAGGTGTAATACTGTTCCTCATCATTCATAGCTTCACAAGGAGACATAGAAGATCTCCAACATAGTCGAGAGCTGAGAACACAATACATGCAGTAATTCTAAAGGCTCTTACATAAGGATGGATTCCTGCTCCATCAATATTACTTATGAATTTTCAGATATGAACAAGTTTTGGCATATTTGTCTACCACATCCTGGAAGCTGCTACTGAAAGAGAGCAAGGAAGCTGCAGAGATCATATCTGGTTAGTACCGGTAGATTTTTTCACAATTTATAATTCTTTTAGCTCTCCAATCCACATTTGATCAATTGATATTACATTACTTGGACTATATAAGATGACAATCCATTCTTTACTAGGTGGATCTATAAGTAAAAATGTTTCTGGACCAGTAAACCACTGAAGCCTGGTAAGTTCTCTATTGTTGGACAATATAAATCCTTTGTCAGAAATCCTCGACTTCCATATAATAAATTCCCTTAGGATGACTCTCCATTGTCTATCAAATTTATAAAATATTCAAAATAGGATAGTAGATATGAATGACTGATCTTGTATTTATAATTTCAGGCTCCATCACAAGGTGCAATATTGCTCCTCATCACACTCATCTTCATAAGGAGACTTAGAGGTTTCCCAATATAATCGAGAGCTGAGAATACAATTTGTGCAGAAATTCCATGTCATATTCCTGTTCCATGAGTATTAGAGATGAGCGAGTAGTACTAGCTGTTTGAAGTTAAGATTCGATGCAGAACCAGCGTTGATTGGCAGAATGCTATACAGTCGGCCAATCAACGCTGGTTCTTCTCTTACCTTTAGAAGTCTTCTCCCTGCGCAGCGTCCCCGCGTCCTCTTCCGGCTCTGAATTCACTCTGCCAGGCATCGGGCCTCGGCAGAGCCGACTGCGCATATCCGCTTGTAGTGCGAGCATGCGCAGTTGGCTCTGCCCAGGCCCGATGCCTAGAAGAGTGAATTCAAGGCCGGAAGAGGACGTGGGGATGCTGTGCAGGGAGAAGAATCCAGCCCGACCCTCACTCATGGACTTGGTAAGTAGAATTTGATCGAATGTTGCCTATCCCTGAAACGAGCATTTCCCCCCATAGACTATAATAGGGTTCGAAACCCGTTCGAATAGTCGAACAGTGTGCGGCTGTTCGAATCGGATTTCGAACCCTGAACATTTTAGTGATTGCTCATCTCTAATGAGTATCACTTCCAACTTAATAAAAAATGTTGAAACTTTCTTTTGTAATGGGCTACTCAGATTATAAACGGTAAAAATTCAATTACGCAAAGTTTGTTACACTTTTTTTTTTTTCAGTCTATCTATGTGTGTATGTAAATGGTATCCCTGGAGTTGATGACTTGGATGTTTTTTGTCTAATGTTGTTAGCTTTTCTTTTTAGAGTTATTCACATATTGGTTTAAAGCGTACCTCCAATTATAAGTGAATATAAGAAATTTTCTCATATATTTTATTAAAGAAATATGTTTCCTTCTCCGCTTAATAAGCTGTGTTTACCTCCTTATATTCACTAAGACTGCTAAGACTGGTTGTTTACATAAAACCCATCTCTATATCCAACTCACATACAGAAGTCTATGGAGAGGAGAGGCAGGAGGAGGGAAAGGCTGATAATTGATTTATAGCCTCAGTCTGGCAGTGGAAAAGTCTTATCTTGAAACAGAGCATTTTCAGAAGAGTTCCCTAAGGGTTCATGCACACGGAGTTAATGCGAGCGTATTTTAGCATAATACACATGTATAGAATACATGTGTAAAAATAACACTCCCGTTGACTTCAATGAAGTCTTTTACACGTGTAAAAAACGTGTAAAAAAAATTTGTCGCATTTTTGGGCGTGTTTTTTTACGTTTTTTTTTACACATGTAAAAGATTTCATTGAAGTCAATCCGAGTGTTATTTTTACACATGTATTCTATACACGTGTATTATGCTAAAATACGCTCGCGTTAACTCCATGTGCACGGGCCCTAACTCATAGAGTAGCAGAGTGTAGCAGCTGTAGTTATTTGTATATCGTTTTATATTTGATATATACAATTAATTGGATCAATAAAGGTTACGTTGTATGTTGTTCACCTTTGTATTGATTGTTAAGGTTGTGGTGAACTATACAGCCTAATTCTGGTATTTTGATATCCATTCACATGATCTCTGGGTATCTTAGAAGTCAGAGCAAACATTTATCACCTACCCTCAGGATAGGTGATAACATGTCAGCTTTGCACAACCCCTTTAATAAGGTATTCTGGTTATTTCAAATTGTTCCCTACCCACAGGATTAGGGGTAACTTGCTGATTGGTGGGGTCTGAACACTAGGACTAGCACTGGTCACGAGAATGGGGGTCCTGTTCCTCTATCTGAATTCACTCCACTTCATTCTTTCTCTAAGGACCTATCGGAGACAGCTGAGTACAGTGCTTGTGTTACGTCCTCACCTAGTCAAAATTCTGTACCATCCTCTGGCTGCATTGTATGACACGGGAGGCATTTCTGCTCATGGTTACCTGCTCCTGGACTCTGGTCATTTTGTGTTGGCACAGTTTGAGTTACTTTTGTGTGCTTTGTGATTGACAACCTACTGTATCTACCAATCAAGCCTGGGGCGGGTTCTGGGCTTCCTATACACAGGTCATCAGCCTGCACATGTTTGCTGGTTATTGTGTCTCTGACCATGCTAAGCATTTGTCCCAGCTCTTGCTTGCATTACTGGCCTCTGTTTTTTGGCTTTTGACTTCTCTATGGATTTTGATTTGGTACTGTTTGTCTCTTTGGTTTGACCTTGGCTTGCTGACTCCTCTTCTGTGTTGCGTTGTCTTGTCCTGTTCTGTGTAACACTTATCCAGAGAAGAGACTGTTGCCCAGTTGTCCTCTGCCACCTAGGGAAGTTGAGGCAAGTAGGTAGGGACAGAGGCTGGGTCAAGTTTAGGACTGACTGTCTCTGTCATTCTCTTCCTTCCAGGTTTCAGCAGCAGCCACTGAGGATTTGCTCAACAGATAATTCCCTAACAGCTTAGCTATCTCTGGCACTTCCATAGAAATCAATGGGGCTGCTGCACATGCACATTGAGTCTTTCCATTAATTTGGGGGTAGAAGGTGGTCAGACTCCCACTGGTCTGCAAGATAAGAGGTAAGTTAAAACAACTAGAATACTTTAATGTTATGAGGGTCAGAAATGAACAACTGATGTAGAGAGGAGCAACTGTATCTGACTGATATGTCTGTGGTATTCTGTGCATCTAAAAATACAATACACTGGAAGCAGAAGCCATCCTACAACTCATTTCTGTCATTTTACGACCTCATACTGCATTATCAGCGTGTGACCATGAGAAGCAAGACATTGAGAGGAGCTAGCATTTCCTTCCTGGCTCCTTTGAACATTAGATAAGTCTCAAGTATTGGAGTAATTGTATAATACAACTTACATCATTACTGACCTTGGCAGCAGCCATCAAGAAAGGTAAGAGGAATACAAGATATTTATTGTAACATTATTTTCTCGTGGTGATTAGATAGGAAATTTATGTTCCACTTTATTTTATCTTCTGTAAATAATTAATTACCAAAATTATCCTTTCACAAATGATGTACAAAGGTAATAAAATGTAATAAGATCTAACATATGAGATGAGCCTAAATATTGTCAGTCTCACCCCAGCATCAATACTGGACATAACTAACTAATAGAACACTAACGCGAACATAACGGTCATAATATATTATTCATATAGTATGAATATTTTATACGGAATCATAATTCCAGCCAATAAAGATCATTATTTGTATAATAATGTGTTACAGAAGTGCGTAATATACTATGTATGAATCCCTCAACTTAAAGATCTCTTTCTGCTATTCTATAGGATCTTGCTTTGCTTATTGTGAGATATAGAGCTCTCCTAACCATGTGATGGACTCACATTTACAATACAATTATCAGAGCTCTGCCTTAAGGAGCTGTGCACTGTGCGGATAGCTTGTTACAAGAATGAATCCCTTGCCGCCAGCCCTTTATGACATTTTAATTCCTTCCTTTAATGTTCTTTTTCGTATTCAGAAAGCTCTAAAGTTTTTAAATTTTTTTGGCCATACAAGGGCTTGTTTTATGTGGGACAAGTTGCATTTTTAATATCACAATTGGATAGTATATATAATGGATATCACCTTTCTTGTTCTGTTTTCTGCAAGATTTTTTTCACTTTCTTTTCTTCTATATTAATTTTTTAGATAAAGTCATTTTTTCGGGAGGTGAAATTGACATGCTGCGTTTTTGAAAATGTAGCTTTTCCCGGTATGTGTGGATGGGATTATCCAAGATCTCATTCACTTTGCTGGTACTGTAAATTGCAGCATTTTTTTCTGCTGCATTTCTGCAATGTGGGCCTTAGGCTGAGGCCCCACATTGCAGAAAAGCAGCTTTTTTTGTTGTAGATTGTGCTGAGGTTTTTTGAGCCAAAGTCAAAAGTGGCTATGAAAAGGAATGGGAAATATATAGGAAGTTCTTATACTTCTATCTTCTGCTCAAGCTCAGAAAACACAGCAAAATGTACAACAAAAAAAGCTGTGATTCCGTAACGTGGGGCCTTAGCCTTATGGTGTTTCTCAGCGGTTGACTTCATAAGAGATGATATTATGGCTCTGTTACATCATAGTAAGGCTAGCGCTACACGGCAACAAAATTTGCATTGAAGTAGTGCGACAATTTTTTTAGAGCTGTAATTTGGCTGTAAATACACAGTTACGTCTTAGATATGTGGCATGCTAGTCACAATCACATGCAAATTCCAAGTCTATGGGGAAAAATGTTGCACGTGGTTTGTGACCTGCGACCAAGATCCAACAAGTTTGAATTTTCAGCGACTGCGATGTTGCATGTTACACTGTGACACCTTAGAGATACATTTAAACTTTTGTCGTGCAACTTTTTTGTGCCTTTTTGTCATGTGATCCTTGTCGACTTGTAACCCTAGCATAATTCTCAGGGGCCCAAAAGGTCCTATGTGGGGTGACCAGTACCATCAATTACACATAAACCCTTTTACAAGCTTTCAGATTTTTCCTCCTACCCAGAAATTTCAATATCTCACCCCAAAAGAAACCTAGATGTTTCTGTAACCTTATCATATGGCCAATACAAGACCGCAGAGTTTCAACTCTAAGCAGAATTATGGCAGGTTGTAAAATGATGGCTACATTATAGAAACACGGCTATTGAGAAAAAACAGAAGTAGATGCCTAATACTACAGCTGTACACACAGATATCAAACAAGTACCATCATACAACACTACCACGTTATACTATCCAGTGTTTGGTCTGGCCACTTAGTATGGCAATAGGATGCTGTCCGTCTCAGTGAGAGGTCATCTGAATGTCAACTAACACTATATAAACTTGTATTACGAGATTTAGTGGCCTTTTGCGAGCGCTTTTATTTGATCATGGAATGATCTCATTTGAGAAGGACATTTCGTTTCAATTATAACTCCATAACACTTCCTAATGAAGTTGACAAAATTAATTTTATGGGAGATATTTCTCACACAGACAATTAATTCCACTTCGGTTTATAAGTTCCTCTATAGTTGCTTTGTTTAATTAGTTAGGAGCTGGAAAGATATGAAGCAGATAATATAATCTATGGCGTTCTCTCCAACCACCTGCTTATTATAACTCAAAAGTCTATTACCTGGATTATTAATGTGAGACGCAAAACATTTATAAATCTGACACAAAATTAATATTTGAGAAAAAAATTCCGTAATAAGACAAATTTATAATGATCCTTAATAAGTAGGAAGAAAATTATCTGTGTTATTGAGCAGCAAAGATAATATGGAATTATGCTTTAGTTCTACAATACTTCTAGCCCTACTATACTATACTATACTATACTGTACTGTACCATTTGGGATCTAGGTATGGCTACAGGATATTAGTGGGTATCGATCGCCTAGTAACAAATTGTCTGGATCATGTGAATAGAACCAGAGAAGGAGGAACATATGGAGCAGACCATTTGTAAAAGTAGCAGAAGATCTCACAGTGGACCTTTAGGGTCAAACCAATCAGACAGTACAGTGCCAATGTACAAAGAAGCTAAGTCATTAGAAAAATGGAAGAGGATTAAGTGAAAAAACAAAGATCAGAACTTGCCGGCAAGAAAACCTAGGAATATGAATCACACTGCAAATGTAAGGTACAGATTCGGTTATGGGAGAAGAGTAGTCACACCAGGTCAATTCCATAGTCAGGTAACAGTCAAACACAACATAGTAACTAATGAATTATAGGGGTATTCTGTCCAAAAACAATTTACGAAATAGGGGATAAATGCTAGACTGTTGGGCATCTGAGGACTGGGACCCTACTGTGTATCAGACAGGGGAAACCGATTTTTATCATTCGCCCATTTACAAGACTGTCCTAAGGAGTGGTTTAGGTATAGTGGTGGTTGAGCATCCACCTGTCGCTCCATTAAAAGTGTATGGCACTGACCAACAGCAAGGTAACAATTACTTCCGACCTCTTGGTTCTGCACCAGAGCTGCTTCATGGTTCTGGTATATATTATTCATTGGACTTTTCACATAGTACCATTGTGTTGAGAGGACTTGGCTTTTCGTTGTGTTACAGTAAATAAAGCTTTGACTTTTTACATGGGCAGGTTATAGGCATTCTTCGCCAGATATCTCTGTGCAGGATGGGGATGAGGGAGGAGAAGCTGAGATGTCTACAACACCCATTATCAGAAGTGTACTCCTGTATGTTATAGCTTTAGCTCTATAACAGAGGTGTTACCTTTTATTGTAATCCTGTTTCTGACGAGAATTAGCAATTTCCACACAACAGAAAGTTTCAACCTTTTGTGCAATTCAGTGGCCAGTGTGAAAACAGCAATTTCAGGATTTACTTTAATTCAGATAGAAACATGGAAAATATATAGTATAAAAATCACCAAAGGAAAAACAACAAAGACGTAATTTAAATAATAAGTAATTTTTTGATGACACGAGTAGATACTAATTATAAAAAAATAACAAATATCTTTCTATTATACTTTATTAAAGAGGACCTTTCATCAGATCGGGCACATGCAGCTTTATATACTGCTGGAAAGCTGACAGTGCGCTGAATTCAGCGCACTGTCGGCTTTCCTGATCTGTGCCCTGGGTAAAGTGCTATCAGTCCCATTACCATAGCACTTTACAGTCAGAAGGGCGTTTCTGACACTTAGCCAGGGACGCCCTTCTGCCCAGCAGCGCCTATCGCGCTGTACTGTGGAGCGGGGAAGAACGCCTCCTCCCCTCCTCATAACACTTGTCTATGGACAAGCTGTGTGAGCAGAGGGAGGGGGTGTTCCTCCCCGCTCACAGTGTACAGCGCGATAGGCGCTGCTGGGCAGTAGGGCGTCCCTGGCTGTCAGAAACGCCTTTCTGACTGTAAAGCGCTACGGTCCCAGGACCGATAGCGCTTTACTCGGGGCACAGATCCGGAAAGCTGACAGTGCGCTGAATTCAGCGCACTGTCAGCTTTCCAGCAGTATATAGAACTGCCTGTGCCCAATCTGATGAAAGATCCTCTTTAAAGGGATTTTCCAGCCCCGTAAGGAGTTGTAATACTACCACAGGATAGATCATCATTATATGATCTGTGGGATCCAATATCCAGACCCCACACAGATCAGCTGTTCATTCAGTCGTTAAGTGGCAGAAGCTGCTGTGGTGGATGCAGGGCCGGCTACAGGTTTTTATGGGCCCTTGGGCGACAGAGCCTCAGTGGGCCCCCTTGTAAAGGAGACGGGGGAGTCGAGACACTGTGCGTCACAGATGAAGCGAGTGACGTCACGCAGGAGTGTGGCGTCACCAACGCCATACCTCCCTATTCTTAAAGAGTAGAAAGAGGGGCAAAATGTGCGGCAGCAAATTTGGCTCCACCCACTTTTATGTTGACTCCGCCCATTCTCATTCATTTATCATGTGCTCCCACACAGTATAATCCTCCTACAGTCACCCATAAATTATATGCCCCCCCTCCATCTCTCCCCCAGTTTCATATACACCCTTCCTCTGCCCCCAGTTTCATGTCCCCCCTCCATCTCTGTCCCCAGTTTCATCACGTTCTCCCCCTTCATCTGCCCACAGTTTCATGTCCCCTGTCTCTGCCCCAGTGTCATGCTGTTCCACCCCCCCATCTGCCCCAGTGTCATGCCGTTCCCCCCCTCCCCTTCATTTGCCCCGCCAGTTTCATTGGGCCCCCTTCATTATGTTCCACCTTAATATTTAATACAAAACAAACACTTACACTCACCTTCCATCGCTCCCCCGACGCTCCTCTCTCCGCTCTCTCACTCCATTCACATAGGCGATTAAAGCAGGAGCTGAGCTGCGGCCCGACTTGCGTGTGTAGGCGCGATGTGATGACGTCATCGCGCCTACACACGCAAGCCGGGCCGCAGCTTTAAAGCAGGAGCTGAGCTCACAGCTCCTGCTTTAATCGCCAATGTATTCAGCTCATCAGCGTCCATCGGACGCCGATGAGCTGAAATCGGGACAGGCAAGTGCTGAGGCGGGCAAGTTCCGGGGGGCCCCCAGAGGCTCTATGAGCCCCGGCACTTGCCCGACTATGCCGTGCGCTGACGCCGGCCCTGGGTGGATGGACAGCATGTGCAGGCTCTTCCTTTTCAAGCAATAGGACTAGTGCGCCAATTCCCCCAGACGCCTCATGCTTAGTTCACATCTGTGGCAGCGGTGCATTCTTCTAGTCCATCAGATGACCATAAGAAAACACAAACAGACCACTAAACTAGTGAACACCAACATAACTTAAAGGACCCCATTGACCAGAATGGGGTCCATTGGAGGTCCACTGACTGTTCCTTCTTTTTAAGTATAGGGAGAGACCACCATGTAGGTGTGTGGAGTCTTATAAAGCCATTTTCGCTCCACTGTGGGGGATTGTGGGAAGAATATGCAAATGTGTTTCCCAGGATGTAAATAAGGAAACACTGCCTCAGTATGCTGCCCTTTATTGGAAGCAGCTCCCTTGAACATCATGCCCGACTTTTCAATAAGCCTTTAATTGCAAAAATGTGGGATTTTTTCATTCAGAGAGATCTGTGCCTGACAGATATCTGGTGCAAATGTGAACCCAGCCTCACCCTTGGTTCACATCTGCGTTTGGTAATCCATTCGGGGAGTCCAAATGGACCGAACGCATTTGCAAGTGGTGTGCAGCTTGCCGCGAGATCTCTGCATGGAACATGCGGACAGAAAAGTAGATTGCAAAGTACTTTCCTGTCCGCATGTTCCCTGCAGAGATCTCACGGTAAGCACACAAACCCCATTATAGTCTATGGGGAAACCGTGTGCTTTCACTGCACACCGCTTGCAAATGCATTCTGTATTCTGTTCGGGGGGGGACCCCATGCAGACTCCCCCGGTCGGATTACCAATGCAGATTTGGACGAGGTCTTACTTGAATAAGAGCACATGCTCCCAATCCACTACAGCAACTTCTGATGCCTGGAGGCTCCCAGAACAGCTGATCTGTGTGGGATCCAGTTGTTGGAGTCATCCTGTGAATAGATCATCAGTATGAAAACTCCATTTGGGGAAAACCCATTGACTATTTTCTGTATAATTAAGTACAAATGATTATCGTGAGCTATTTCAGTCTTGATCTCAGATAAATTTAATGACAGCACGGTAAACACATACATATATTTGCAAAGAGCTCTATGGGTATTTCACTATGGTGGGCCTATTAAAGTAAGGTCATAAGTATTAGTTTAACTGCATGGCAACAGTAAGATATTCAACCAAATAGAAAACATATCTCATAAAATGGCGCTAATGCAAAGATATTGCACTCGGCAGGATATCCTCGGTACAATTAAAGCCTTCCATTAAGCCTTGGTCTCGCTACTCCCTTCTCTCAAGGTAAAACGCTAATGTAGCTGCAGCCTGTGAAAGGTGCACAAAACTCATTTGCAATTCTTAGAGACATTTCCACAATTAAGTTTCAGTTTTAATATTTAATTTCTCAGCCGAGTTTCCCAATGGAAATTACCTTAACTGGATACGGCATTAAAGTTACTTAGTTACCGACTTTAATTTACCAGACTGATGACACCTCACGACTATAAAAACATGCTCAGTTTAACCCTATGCAAGCTTTATGTTTCATGAAATTCACAAAGACCATTTTCCTCATTAGGGCTAATGGACGACTAAGGCTATGCACTCTGTATCCCCTCTATTATACAAAGAAGATATCCACCAACCTAAAACATAAGTAATCTATCCCATCCAGATATTACTGAACTGTAGTAACCACTGCCTATGTAGCTGCATTCATATCAATGCATATTATGCCCCATATTTTATTATTCAGAGACCTGCAAAAGACAGCAGTGACATGAGTTATTTGTTAACAGCATTTAGTGATACGCTTTACAGCATTGTCATGGCCATAAACAGCAACCTCACTGAAGTCTATGGGAAAGATGGCTCTGTCTAGCCGTGATATCATCAGTGAATGAATTGATGGGTTAGTAATATTATCTATAGAGGTGTTATCTTCTATTGTAATCTTGTCTGTGGTGTAAATGAGGTGAAAACTAGAAAGAAAACTCCTAAAAAATTGGCAAGTGTTTATTATATGGTTTGGTGGCTAAAGTGAAAAACGACGCCTTTAGTACTTTTTTAAAAGTATATATAGTGACATGCAAAATTAAGAATATCCAGAAGTGAAACTATTATACTCTGGGGTCTCTTCAGACCCCACATTATAATAGGTGGAGGGCCAAGGGAGCTGTAGAAATATAGCAAACAGTTATACTCACCTTCCCTCTCCTCTTCTAGCCTTCGTTGTGGAATTCGTCGCACTCTCTCTGGGTCCTCTTCCAACCTCTTGGGTGATGTCATGATGCTTGTGCCCCCCCTCCCCAATGTAAACATTGAGGCCCAATCACAGGATGCCATAAGAAGGCCCAGAAGAGGTGAGGGAATAGGTTTATAAGGGTCTGTTCACACTGATTTTTTTTGTCAGCCGATTTTGACACAGAATCCTCCTTAAAATCCACCGTGTGAGCATACCCTTACTGTTATTTTTTTACACCTCCCCTAGGCCTTCGCCTGTTATAATCTGGGGTTTTAAGATTCCCAGGACTATAATAATTTCACTTCCAGTTTGTGATGAACTTCTTTGGACCGAAACAGATCTTTAGAATGAAATTTTCAAAATCCAGATATTAATTCACCCATCTCTAGTTGATGGTGGACCAAGAACTCCTGACATAAGTAGAGTTCTCTTCCCTTTTCAGGAGTTTGCCACATGTTGTTCCTGTCTAGTGTGTGTCATCCTGGTGAGCAGCCAACTGTGTCATGAAGCATGGGAGAGCTGGGTTTGTGATTGTGTGTGTGTTGCCTCTGTCACTCGTCATCTTGTGCAAACTCTAGGAAGTTGTTGCTTTGAAGTTCTGTGTTACTTTTGTATGGCAAGTCTTGTATTCTTACCACCAAGACCAGTAATATTTGGTTCTGGTATACAAGTGCTGGGTGGCTCATTTGCACACAACTGCACTACACCAACATCCTTTGTGTGCATTACATATACATAATATAGCTGGAGAAGAAATTACCTTTCTATAATGTAAAATTCAAGCGCATTACTATGGCGATGATAAAAATGAAAGGCACAAATATCATAGCTATGGAATCCTACATTGTTTAATCCAAGGTCACCTTATCTATTGTCAAAATCTCCTAACTCTTCTTCAGCTCTTATATGGATTCAGTAATGCAAAGCCCTGCCTAGTAGCATCTCGCTGGCAGCACGGATAAACAAAATATATATATTTTTTCCAATTTCCAGGCAGTTTCATTGCGGCAGCAGAACTGTTGGCCTAGCACAAAGTGGAGATAAACTGTATGGGCAGATAGATAAATTAGGTCCCTCAGATGAAAAATTGATACTGAAGTTGAAAATGAATTAATGCAAGCTACAACTCAGCAACTAAAATATAATCTATAGCAATAATGTTTTGCTGCAAGGTGTTTGGAAAATAATGGATTGGGGATAATTCACTGCACAGGAGAACAGCAATTGGAATTATGTGACAGGAAGTACAAGGAAATATGGAGCTTTGGAAGGGAGTTGCAGATCCCAGAGCTCAGAGTTCAGGCTTGGCTGATAAATGTGCTGTGATAGCGTATCAGAGACATTACATCCTTGGTGAATATCGCACCACAGGCTCTAGAATTATGTGTCGCCTTCACAAGCATCATTCAGCTGCACAGCATCAACTGCCCATATCAGACGAATGACTCCATTACAGACAATGCTTTATTCTCCGCACCACTAAACAAACCAGAGCTCAAACTTCTGACTGACCTGTGAAATACATAGCACAATACAGCGACATACTCTGATAGCTAAAAGTAGTTATACTGAGACTCAGAATATCGTGGTCCAGTATACTGTATATTCTGCTTATTCATAGGTGTACCTTGAAGTTCATGAAACCCAATGGGAAATCCTTACCACTTATAATGATGACGTTTTCATATGCGGCAAAGGTTCCTCATGCTGGATTCACACCTGTGCTCTATCTCCATTCAGGGATTCCGTTCCCCATTGTAAAAATTGCATTTTTCAGGTGGAAACCCGGCGGACCCCGTTATAGTCCATGTGGTCTGTGGGGTTTCGCAGGTAACTGCTTTTTAAGCAGAGTGGGTTTCCATTTTTCAGGTCCCAAAGCAGACCCAAAGATTGGGAACCCAAGTGCAGGTGTGAACAGGGCCACTTTAACCATAGGTGCAACGTTGCAGCCACCCCGGGCTCTATGGTTGTGGGGCATCCTCAGCCGCCCCAGATCGAGCAGGACAGTCCCACATTTCGATGGTGTCTCACCCTTCCGGGTAGCAGGTTTCGCCTCTATCTGTGTCCTTAGGAACAAGGGACTTAAATATCAATTGAATGAATGCAGATTGAGGATGATGGATGAAAGCAACAGATTATAACAGTGATGGATAAACTTTTGAGCTTGGTGTGTCAAAATTTGTAGCTTGAATCTTGCTTAACTCGGATACTGTGCCACAACTTTTTGTGCCCCACACACAGAATCTGACCACTTTTTATGGTCCCCACACAGTATATGAGCCCCTCTTTTTACCCCCCTTCCACACAGCATATGATTCCCCTATTTATGGCCCCCACACAGTTTATGACCCCCTTATATACCCGCCAACACAGTATATGACCCCTTTGTAAAGCCCACCTGCAGCACATGGCCCCTTTTTTCCCCCACACAGAGCAGCAGCTGATAATTTTTACTCATGTGTCCACGCTCCGGTCCTGTCTGCCCTCCGCTGCGCTTCAATGGTGTGATGTCGCCGACACTGGAGAACGGTGGGATGTTCTTCAGTCTAGTGATGTAAGTGTAACACTGCCTAGAGGATGCAGTGGAGGACGGCCAGGACAGGAGCATAAAAATTAAGGGCAGCTGCTTATTGCAGTAGCACAATAAGTAGCTGCCGATTTAACCCCTTAAGGACCAGGCCATTTTTTGGTTTCGCATTTTCGTTTTTCCCTCCTCACATTTCAAGAGCCATAACTTTTTCATTTTTCAGTTCACAGAGTCACATGATAGCTTATTGTTTGCGGGACAAATTGTACTTTGTAATGGCACCATTCAATATGCTGTGCTGTGGGTTTAATTTTTACAGCATTCACTGTTTGGTACAAATGACATGTTACCTGTGTTCTACGTGTCAGTACAAACGCGGTGATACCAAATTTATATAGTATTTGAAATTTTTTGATACTTTTAAAAAAATGATAAACTTTGCAAAATAGAAAAAAAAATTTGTGTCATCATGTTCTAACACCTGTAACTTTTTCATATTTCCATGTATGGAGCTGGTTGTGGTGTCTTTTTATGCGGGACAAGATGACGTTTCTATTGATACCATTTGGGGAAAGATCCGATGGTTTGATCACTTTTTATTCAATTTTTTATAGGAGGCAAAGTGTTGAAAAAAACGCTTTTTGGCTGTTTTTATTTTTTTTGCCGCTACGCCGTTCGCAGTACGGGATAAATGTTTTAATATTCTAATAGTTCAGGCATTTTGGAGCGCAGGGATACCTAATATGTTTAATGTTCTTTAATTACTTTTATAGCTGATCTAGGGAAAGGGGGGTGATTTGAACTTTTATATTTTTTTTATTTTTTTAATACTTTTAAAAACTTTTTTTTTTCTTCTGTTACATTTATGATCAGACCCCTTAGGTACCTTGAAACCTAGGGAGTCTGATCGCTCATACTATTCACTGCAATACTACAGTATTGCAGTGAATAGGAAAATCGCAGCACTTCTATTAGGGTGAATTCACACTGAGTAAACGCTAGCTTATTCTGAACGTAAAACACGTTCAGAATAAGCGGCGTCTAAAGCAGCTCCATTCATTTCTATGGGAGCGGGGATACGAGCGCTCCCCATAGAAATGAATGGGCTGCTTCTTTCACTCCGTGCAGTCCCATTGAAGTGAATGGGGAGTGCCGGCGTGTACGCTCCGGCATGAGCAGAGCTTGCCGTATACGCCGGCACTCCCCATTCACTTCAATGGGACTGCACGGAGTGAAAGAAGCAGACCATTCATTTCTATGGGGAGCGCTCGTATCCCCGCTCCCATAGAAATGAATGGAGCTGCTTTAGACGCCGCTTATTCTGAACGTGTTTTACGTTCAGAATAAGCTAGCGTTTACTCAGTGTGAATGCACCCTTAGACGATGCCTCTGGCATCGTCTAATAGATCTAGTGCAGAGACAAGCCTGGAAGCCTTCAATAGGCTTCCGGCTGTCATAGCAACCGATCACCGCCCTCTTGTGACGTTCAGGAGGGCGGCGATCGGCGAAACATGGCGGCGCCCATGCCGCCGGCGCCGTTTACACACTGCGGTCACGTTTGACCGCAGTGTGTAAAGGGTTAACAGCAGCGATCGGCTCGGGCACCGACCGCTGCTGTTAGTGGCAGGTCCTGGCTGTATTATACAGCCGGCATCTGCCGTGTATGGAGCGAGCTCAGCGTGTGAGCTTGCTCCATACATCCCCATGCGACCCATGACGTACAGTTACGTCAAGGGTCGCTAAGGGGTTAAAAAAACTGCCGACTCCCAGTTTATTCCATGACGTCATCTCCTCAGGTCAGCTCATGGAAGCTTACATTAAAGGGCATGGCAAACCTTCTCTTTCTTGAAGCTAGGACCTGGAATGAAATCAGTTGCAGTCTAATGGCTGCAGGAAGGAGGTTTTGCCTTTGCTGCTTTTGATATCAGGGTCCTCCTTCTTATGGAGACGTGAGTTGTATGCCATTGCTTTGAAATAACAGTATACTGTTCATAGTGTGGTCAGATACAATAAACTATATCTTCCCTCTGTATGTGTCCCAATTATGTCCTACAATGTAATACACACTAGATAATTACTCATAGTATTGGAAAACTCAAGTAAGTGCAACATAAACAACATGAACACGTTATTCCTATGGGACCAGTCTATTTTCCACCATTAGGACCAAACTTTTTGCAGTTTTTTTTCATCATCACATTTTATTTTTTATTTTTTTCAGTTGGCGCAGTTGTATGGGTTTTTTGTTTTTTTGCTTGGTTGAAAGCTATAGGTATATTGCAATTTGGGTCCAGGAGTAAAAAATGTCACAGAGATGTAGCACTTACTTTTTTGCACTCATTTTGATAAAGCTCAGGTATGATGTTTAGTAGAGATAATCTAAGGGTTGCTTCACACTAGCGTATGTATTCTGTCTGGTTAGAGTCCACATGGAGACCCCCCTGGATGGAATACAATCGCATTTGTAAATCGCAATTTGTGCGAACAGTGCGCGGCAAGCACACAGACCCCATTATAGTCTATGGGGTTCCTGTGCTTTGATAGCACAATGCTTGCAATTGTGATTGTATTCCGTCCAGGGGTCTCCATGCGTACTCTAACCGGACGGAATACATACGCTAGTGTGAACAAGGGGTCAGACAATATGTACTTATGTACTATGTATAATTTACTATAACTCATATTACTTTTTACTTCCAGTCCATAGTGAGAGATTATGGTTCTTTTATCTCATCATCTTTTTTTTTTAGGAATATTTCTATTTATGCTAACTGTATTTACCACCTTTATAATCTGAAATAATTTTGTTTTCTAGGCATAAATGGGGTGGAGAAAATTCCCTATCTGCATCCAGCTTTTTGTTTTGCTGCATCTTGGTACCTGCAGTATTGATTCATGTCCAACACCTTGCAGCTGTTCTCAGTTGCAGACAAGGGGACTGATAGTGAATTGCAGCTCAAAGCATCTGAAAGATGTGCCAGATCTCCCGGTGATTACTGTACGGCTTTACTTACAAAATAACCTGATAACATCTGTTTCTCCAGGAACTCTTGATCACTTGGTCAGCCTCCAGGAAGTTGATATGTCTGGCAATCCTTGGAACTGCAATTGTCAAATTCTGTATCTAAAAAGCTGGCTTGATTCTATACCTGTGCAAAGAAACCCTTCCAACCTGAGATGTGCAACCCCAAGCACAGTATCCATGAAACCGTTCCAAAACCTCACTGGGAATGATATGACTCCATGTAGGAGAACATGGCCGATCAAGTGTAAACAGTTCTTTGTACGTGATCTTTATATGATCGGTCTTGCTGTGTTGACCCTTATTTTGATGTCCTATGTGGTCAGGATGGCAAGAAAATTGGCTTGTCGTATTGCAGTCACTACCAGTTCTTGCCAAACAAAGCCCTCAAATGAAAGCTACAAGTCCAAGTAATACCAAGGCCTGAGTGCAATGGTCGATTACAATAGGACATCCAGGGCCAATGTCATGACAATCTTGGATCCCACATGTTTATCAA
Source organism: Leptodactylus fuscus (assembly GCF_031893055.1). NCBI lineage: Eukaryota > Metazoa > Chordata > Amphibia > Anura > Leptodactylidae > Leptodactylus > Leptodactylus fuscus. Next base: position 35,156,104 of record NC_134273.1, read on the forward strand.
AAACCGTAGAATGGGTATGAATGTCATATAAACAATTTTTATATATATATATATATATATATATATATATATATATATATGTATATATATATATATATATATATATATATATATATATATATATATATAGTTAATTTTTTTTATTGAAAATCAATTAAAATTATAATAATTTTGGGCATATCAATACATAGCTGTAAGAAATATAAAGTATTCTTGTATAGAGGTAAAGTTTACATGTCATATGTAAGATGTGATACATGGAGTGACGAGTAATAAAGTAATGTTGTACTTTGCACCAAGTTAATGTTTTGCCTGGGATCCAAACAGCCCTTCTTTAATTTTTAAAGGGGATGGCAATTTTTTAAGAATTTTATACTTATGAATGATAATGAGGATGATCTCTCCCTTATTAATAGATGCTGTGCTCATAACATGGTGGTAGATGGAAGGGTATGTGACGATGCACATCACTCCCCCTCCTGCACTACCCCTGAAGGAGATACATGTATACTAGTTCTACAACTGAGACAAAGGGCCCATTGTATGTTATTGGGATCTCTGCACTTAATGCTCCTGAACCCTTCTCTGCTTTTAAAGGGAACCTGTTAGGCTGTTTGTGACCCCTAAACCACCAGCATTCTATTAAGCAGTCATGGTTTAGGATCTGAACATCTGGATCACGCCACCATTCCCTGCCAGCATCCTTAGCATTCCAAACTTGCAGATACCATGTTTCTGCTAAGTCCACTAACAGACTCCAAGGCATGAACATTGTGTGCAGGGAAGACAACTTAGCTTCACTATCCCTCAGTGGACTCATCTCAAAGGACACTGGGCATCTCCAAGTATGGATGGCTAAGGATACCAGCAGTAAGAGTTAGTATGATATGGAGGTTTGGAACCCCACCCCAGCTGCTCAACATCATGCTTGCAGTGAGGAGGGAGTGGGGAGAGTTCAATGCAGAGCCAAAGGGACTTCACAGGTGGTGGTGGTGGGGGGGGGGCAATGACAATGATGGAGGACAATTAAAACTCCTTTTGCTCAAGCATATACAGTATGACACTCTGTATTACAGAGTTGAAGACCTACAAGTAAAGAATGACAAGATGTGGAAATATTTGGGAACAGAAAGACCCACTGTAATGAAGCTGTTTCTGGACCTTGTGTACTATACATGAATAGAACTAAGAATAAAAGTGTTATCTTCAAGGTGAACAATTTATTGCTCCAAGGTTGCAATGACATAAAAGCTAATGCAGTGTGCAGTAACATGCTGGAAGGATAAATATATGCAGTCCAAAAACATTTACAGTCACAGCAAGGAAACATATAATGAACATAGCAGAAAGTCAGACTCTCATAGTTTAATGGCCAAGACATTAAGTCCGCAATGGACAATAAATCCTTCCGATAGTCCATAACTATGTTAGATCCTTGAGAGTCTGAATACCATCAGAATCTGAAAGTTTTTTTATGGAGACTTGACTATATAGGCCTGTGGCTTCAAGAAATCATAGGCATTGTACGCAAGGACTACACTGCTGAGTCAATTACATGGAGCACTGAAGAAAATCCTAGGAGTCTTTATTTTGGCCCTATTTTCCATACATTCAATGACTATGATCAGCAAGGCAAGACAGGGGAAAACACCAAGGGCACTTACCCCTACTAGTTTGTTGCCCCCCTGAAACAGCTACTTACAGTGAGGCCCCATTGTACTGGTTTATTTGCACAGATATGTATGAGTTAATTCTACAATATTTCTATCTCTCAGCGATTCCGTATACAAGTATTTGTTATAATTTACAACTTAATGGATAGGAACAAGAGCTCCAAATCTCTGCACGACACCTGAACACAGACAGAGATCACAGAAGTGTAACAGAATAAATTGACAAACCCATCACGTCTCGAGCTTAATAAATGACAGACCGCGCAGCATGATATTACACGGTGGTCACACATAGAATATAACACAAAAGCCATTTTATACAAATACACCCACACAGCTGTGAAGAATATCTCACCACTTCCAGCCCATTCTTGCTATTGTAACCAGGAGAATGGAAAATGGAGTTGCCTACGTCAGTATTACTAATGCCATTTACTATGCTTCAGTTTTGCTCATACTCCTCTTTGCCTGGGCTAGAAATAAACATTTTTATATTCAGACGTACATTGATTTTACATTGACAAAAGTAAAATAACTGAATTTCTAAAAAAATGGCTGACGTAAAATACGGTACAATTGCAGACCATTATTGAAAAGAAGAAAAAGAAGAAGAAAATACTTCTATATATACAGTGTTTGCTATAAGATGGCTTTATATGGAGCCTGACAATAAAACCCCCCTGTAAGGATCCATGTGAAATCATAGTAGACAGAGGTCCCATGTACTTCTATGGGTGCACCTACATGACTATATACAACTGTGTCACCTGTCATTAAAGAACAACTTGTACACTCATAGGGGGCATTCACATGGAGGAAGTTGGCGCTGATTCTGGCACGGCAGAATCAGCGCTGAAAAAAAGACTCCCATTGACTTCCGTTTTCCGCGCAGAACCCATTGAAATCAAAGGGAGTCTTTTTTTCAGCGCTGATTCTGCCGCACGTTATCGTGCCAGAATCAGCACCAACTTCCTCCGTGTGAATGCCCCCTTACAGGGAGCCTACCACTTCCCCAAACATATCCTCGTATCCACATGTTAGTGGCCTCATGTTTTTCAAGTCAGTTTAACGGATTTGTTATTTTAATAAAAAAAAAAAAAAACTGGCGCAATTCATTCATCAGAAAAACTGATCCGATAATGGATGCGCATCTATCGGCATCAGTTTTTTGCTAAAAAAACCCAAATCCATTTTTATGTTTACTTCTTCCACCCCCCACATGTGCTTCACCTAATACCATTAAGCACATATGGGAGGGGTAGCTATTATTGGGGGGGGGGGGGCAATCAATCCCTAGTAACTGGATCACCCTTGCTGGGACGAGGGAATAGGGCGCAGCCATTTCAAGTAGAACGGGGTTGGGGAGGAGGGGATTTCCATATGGAGAGTTCTACTGGCTTTGGAGAAAAAGAACTTTGAAATCTTATGCAAATGAGGCAGTTGGTGCACTGAGGGCAGGACTTCAGCTCCCGGAGCACTGCTATTGCTGCTCAGACTCCTACCATCTCCTGCCCACACCAACCCATGCAGTAACTTTTGATCCTGCCACTCCCAATGACATTACCCATCTTTATTGAGCAACAAGAGCAGTACTCCAAGGAGAATTAGGTAAGAAGTATTCTGAGACAAGGGAGAAGGAATGGTTTGGCACCAATTCAGCTACTAGAATCTGCAAAGAAATGTTACATAAATCCTAGAGAAAGATTGTTGTCACGCGCAATACAGCACATGGCTGCACCTCAAAGTCTATGGCATTAAAAGTACATGTGACATTGATGGAATATGAAAAGGATATGTTGGATATGTGATGGTCCCAGAGATGCCACAGACGTCTGTCACTGGAATATGCCTTTATAATCTTTTATTCCTCTTCTATAAAATAGAAGTGTCGTTGATGCTATCATGGGAGCGTCTTCATCTCCACATCCCATCCATCTTACTGCTCAGCACTGTAACTGATCTCATATATAGCATCAGTTTCCCAGCTAGGATGCTAAATGCGGTCTACGATGGATGAAAAGCACAAAAGACACAGCAGAACTAGCATAGCAAAATGGGTTTATTGAACTTCATTACTGACAGTGCTATACTTGGAATGGATGGATGTGGATGCGAGACAATACGATCTGCGCTGTTCATGCCGTATTCATTCACATTGTGAAAGGAACTCAATCCAGAAGTATCACAATTTCTTTATATACCTCTGTTTCCTTTGCATTACCGTGTATACATCATCTGTATTTCATACTAGATAGAGCAGATCCAGTGCAGCTAGCTTGCCATTGGTTATCCATCTTGTGTGCCAACTGTATATTATATGATTGCCAACATATGAATATCTGTATTCTGCTTGTAGATGACTCATCTTCCATAATGCTGTGATACATTATTGAAATCCTATATTGCGCCATTATCCATTTGCATATATCAGTGTAACTACAAGATATTTACTGCAGGTGTCAAGCCTGCTGAATGCTAAGCTATGATGTAATAAATCACTCGATCAATAAACCGTTAAGCCCGAACCTGCTGTACATAAATTACCGCACGCATCCTATCACAAAACCATTCAGGAGCAAATATATTAGTGGAGAAAGTGTTCCAAAATTTATGTGGAGACATTATACCGCTCCGCTCCAGATAGTGAAAGTTTAGTTAAGTGCTGGTATATCATGAGATTGAAGATTTGTGGTATGATCTAGGAGGAACCCTAGTTCAAGAAAAGTACAAGGTAGGTGCTGTAGTAACCAGGCCACATCTCATCCTAGATGAAATTGCAGTATTCTTTATAAAAATTCTCACTTGTGAACGCTCCTTCTCTTTCTATTTTTCTTGGGTTGTGCTCTCAGGGTCACATAGTTTTTACAAATGTTTCAAGTGCGCCATCTAGTGTTGAATGTTAGTTTACTTTTGTGAGATTTCTCATTCCCCATGGACAATTTTGTACACACCTGATGAGAATGAAGTGAAGAGATGGTCCGCAGACACTCCTGAGCCTTTAAAACATCCAATTTTTATTCCATAACGATTAAAATGACAACATAGAAAAGGGTGTCCGTAGGAATTCACACATAGTGCGTTAAAAGAAGACGCTTACGCGTTTCGGGGTGTCCCCCTTAGTCATAGCATGTTACACTTACAACATCTAAGGACTAATAAATGCTTACATACAGGTGTAATGCTTAATTGCCCTCTCACGTGCAAAATGTAGCATCTCGGAGTACGATAAAGTTTTGAACAGTCAAAATGGTCTATCGCAACAAATTCATTGGTTACATTAAATAAATATACAGTCCTATGAAAAAGTTTGGGCACCCCTATTAATCTTAATCATTTTTAGTTCTAAATATTTTGGTGTTTGCAGCAGCCATTTCAGTTTGATATATCTAATAACTGATGGACACAGTAATATTTCAGGAGTGAAATGGGGTTTATTGTACTAACAGAAAATGTGCAACATGCATTAAACCAAAATTTGACCGGTGCAAAAGTATGGGCACCATTATCATTTTATTGATTTGAATACTCCTAACTACTTTTTACTGACTTACTGAAGCACAAAATTGTTTTTGTAGCCTCACTGAGCTTTGAACTTCATAGCCAGATCTATCCAATCATGAGAAAAGGTATTTAAGGTGGCCAATTGCAAGTTGTTCTCCTATTTGAATCTCCTCTGAAGAGTGGCATCATGGGCTACTTAAAACAACTCTCAAATGATCTGAAAACAAAGATTGTTCAACATAGTTGTTCAGGGGAAGGATACAAAAAGTTGTCTCAGAGATTTAACCTGTCAGTTTCCACTGTGAGGAACATAGTAAGGAAATGGAAGACCACAGGGACAGTTCTTGTTAAGCCCAGAAGTGGCAGGCCAAGAAAAATATCAGAAAGGCAGAGAAGAAGAATGGTGAGAACAGTCAAGGACAATCCACAGACCACCTCCAAAGAGCTGCAGCATCATCTTGCTGCAGATGGTGTCACTGTGCATCGGCCAACAATACAGCGCACTTTGCACAAGGAGAAGCTGTATGGGAGATGATGAGAAAGAAGCCGTTTCTGCAAACATGCCACAAACAGAGTCGCCTGAGGTATGTAAAAGCACATTTGGACAAGTCAGCTTCATTTTGGAAGAAGGTCCTGTGGACTGATGAAACAAAGATTGAGTTGTTTGGTCATACAAAAAGGTGTCATGCATGGCGTCCAAAAAAACAGCATTCCAAGAAAAATACTTGCTACCCACTGTAAAATTTGGTGGAGGTTCCATCATGCTTTGGGGCTGTGTGGCCAATGCCGGCACCGGGAATCTTGTTAAAGTTGAGGGTCACATGGATTCCACTCAGTATCAGCAGATTCTTGAGAATAATGTTCAAGAATCAGTGATGAAGTTGAAGTTACGCCGGAGATGGATATGTCAGCAAGACAATGATCCAAAACACCACTCCAATCGACTCAGGCATTCATGCAGAGGAACAATTACAATGTTCTGGAATGGCCATCCCAGTCCCCAGACCTGAATATCATTGAACATCTGTGGGATGATTTGAAGCGGGCTGTCCATGCTCGGCGACCATCTAACTTAACTGAACTTGAATTGTTTTGTAAAGAGGAATGGTCCAAAATCCCTTCATCCAGGATCCAGGAACTGATTAAAAGCTACAGGAAGCGACTAGAGGCTGTTATCTTTGCAAAAGGAAGATCTACTAAATATTAATGTCACTTTTCTGTTGAGGTGCCCATACTTTTGCACTGGTCAAATTTTGGTTTATTGCATAGTGCACATTTTCTGTTAGTACAATAAACCTAATTTCAATCCTGAAATATTACTGTGTCCATCAGTTATTAGATATATCAAACTGAAATGGCTGTTGCAAACACCAAAATATTTAGAACTAAAAATGATTAAGATTAATAGGGGTGCCCAAACTTTTTCATAGGACTGTATATATATTCCTGACACAAGTCATGAGTATAAGTTACTATAACCATTTATTCTTGTATGATTTTTTATTGTTTTATGCCATTATAGGTTACTTGGAAAATGAACTTTTACTTCACGATTCAAGTTAGCAGCCTGATGCGTTATTTTAGGAGAGTGAGGATAGAGCCATATAAATACGTTATTAACTGAGACCTAATAAGTATAAATATACAAGTTAAAGATCTTCATACCATGTAATTTACAAAAACGTTACCATATGGTACGTGTCACAGATATTATAATTAGATCAACTCCAATCAAATGCCTAGAAAGTTCCCAATAGGCGACAGGATTAGATTGAATATAGTGACAGATAGATATATCACCGTTACGTTAGTCTCAGATCACATGGCCAGTTTTAGCCTATAACAGTTTGACATGGAATTTCTATAGATCCCTAATACTTAACTATAGCATCTAAAGTGCGTCATTTATAGGCAGCAAGCGAACGAACACAGCCATACCATCCTCACTACATGGCTGCCGGAACAGGAGGAAAGAGAAACAGGCTCCCTGTGCCGGTAAGGCCATTCACCTGGCGTAGCACTTCTATTTTTTGTGACGACCGGACGGTCATTGCGGGCCTGGACAGGCCTCTTGTGGAGATTACTCCTGCTCCACTTGCACGCAGGCACGTCTGTGCAGTATCTCATCTCTGGCATCCTCCAATGTGCAGAGTCTGACGAAGGTCAGGACGACCGAAAAACGTTTTATGTAATCTGCACTCTACCATTAAAACACTACTGGTGATTCATCTAACATCGTTTGTGTGAAGCCCAGACATGTTCTATATACACTTTTTAAAGTGAATATAAATTCTCGAATTAAAGGGGTTTTCCCATCTCTTTGTTTCGGCAGCGTGCCTGCAGTCTCCTCTTCTCACTTCCTGTATTTCTCCTCCCCCCTCGCACCTTGATGAAGGGACTAAATTTACTTATGCAGATCAGATAATATGCTGATGCTTGTACAGAACCAGTGTTATCTGTGTGTTTACATAGAGAGATAACAGACTTAGATTTATCAGAAAACTGCAATTAGTTGAACTGATTGTCCTGTTCGCATTGAGTGACATCACTTGTCCTATCACACAGGTCCGTGGTTATAGCAACGCTGTGTAAACAATGGGAGGAATAAGTTCACATAGCAGGCAAACAAAGCAGCATTTCGAAAGAAAAATATTTAGGAAAAGTCTTCAATTTACATAAGCTACCAGTATAGATAGGCTCCTTGAGATGGGACAACCCCTTTAAGTTACTGTATAATAAAACACAATGTCTTGTTACAATATTCCTTTAACAGAGATTGCTTGCTACAGATGCCCATAAGTGACTCAGATGCCCCAGCTATAGGTTGTTCATGCAGTTATCAAAATTCACCAGTTTATTTTTGGAAATGGTGGTCTAATGGTGTATCTATCATAAAGGTAGGACACCAGTTTTCTATCCTGATCCCGTTTTTTTTTAATAACTTATTCCAAAATCATGGACATACTGAATCATAATGCTTATAAGCAATATAAGTCTATGAACTCCTTACCAATATATACTGTGATCTGTAAAATTAAGATACTTATTCTTAAGACATCCTGGCAATTAGCACAGATCAGATGTGGCTGCGACACCATGTAAAGGCATCCTAAAGCTGATTTATAGCAGTGAATTCTCACAGTTATACATTTTAGTCAGTATTTTACATTAATATTTCATAGCCCAAACCAGAATGGGGTCTACAGCACTGAAGAAGTATAAATCTTTCCATTAATAGTTTTTCTTAGTTTATGTTTCAGTTCTGTTTTGGGCTCAAAAAATAGCCGTGCAAAATACTGCCAAAATATGCAATTGTGAAAGTCAGTTTGCAGTCATTTGGCTGATAAAGTGTTAACGTGAATAAGCAAAAAAAAAAAAATTTTCTCTTTCTTCAAACTTATTGGACATGGGATGTTTTGGGCGGGGACGTTGGTGTGCGTGTTTGTGTGTGTGTGTTTCAGAATTGATATACCTCCCACTAACTGAAAATGCAACTTGAGAATAACTTGTAAAGAAGTGAAAATATTTCCAGCGGACCGGCCATGGTAACTACAATCCTGTGCGGAGTTGTCTGCTGAGGTAGGAGCAGATTATGGGAAATATCTACAGGGATTATAATATTACATCTGCTTTCTAGACCATACCTAAATTTGAAGAAATTGCCTAGTGTGCCGCCATATAATGCCGCCCTATGGCGGAATATTCTTTCTTTCTTAGAAGCAATGTTTCTAGGAAAAATACACGTACTATATGTGATAGAAACACACTGCTATTTCTTTTTTTTAGTAATTCTGTATGAATCCATGAGAATGATCTCTGTACGGATGTATGGTATGAAACCATAGATTTCTTGACTTGACCAGAAATCTATCCCAATCCTAACAGGCGTAGATCTCCATTCTGGCATACAGGCGTGCTAAAGCCTCTTCATAAATCAGCTGTCTTGCCCCTGTCTTGCCCCACACAGGGCCTATAGGCCAGGTTCAGACAGGGTTTTTTGGGCTAGATTTTAACGCGGAATCCGCGTCAGAATCCAGCTCAAAAAAACGCCTCCCATTGAAATCAAGCCACATGCCTTTTTTTCAGGCAGATTCCTGAATCGTCCACCTCGCAACACTCCCTCCCGACTAGGCCCATTTATTTGGGCCTAATCCAGAGCGGAATGCTGCGACTGTATGCCGGTGCACTGTATGCTGGTGCACTGTATGCACTGCACCAGCATCCAGTCGCGACTAGCTGTTTTTTGGACCGGATTTTGAGGCAGCCTCCACCTCAAAATCCGGTCCAAAAACCTCCATGTGAACCCGGCCTTATTAAGACTGGTGTACAATATGCCAGTCTTAATAAATCTACCCCACTGTGTATTTTATATATTATAAGTATGGATTTATAGTGCTGCATACTTAGTACAGTGTAAGTAACATGTAATTTTAGGTTATAGAATCTGCAGCCTCCCCTCTGTATACACCTCTATGCTGTATGTATGAGACATTCTGATGCTATTCTATGGAGGATCCAGGCAAAATAATACAATTGCTCAACATTGTTTAATATCTAATGTGTGATGGTAGAAAATGTTATTAAAATTAGTGCTGGTCTTTGTATCATATGTATGACAGAGTAATTCTTATGTTGTTCCAACATAGATGAATGATGCTTTTTTTAAAATCTGAAGCCGCACATTGTGGGAAAATCTCCTCTTAATCTTATGGGGTTTTTTGAGACAAAACCAAGAGTGGCTTCAAAATAAGCAGGAGGTATATAGGAATCTCTTATACAGTACATTTCCCTTCTGCTAAATCCAATCCTGGCTTTCGCTCAACAAAACACAGCAATATCTGTAACATTAAAAACGCAGCTTTTCTCAGCCCAAGGCTCCATTTATATTTATATTCAGGACACTACACAACAACATGACCCTGAGGGACCTATGGCCGTTGTATGCCATTGCACAGTGAATCCAGTAGAGGTTCATGGCTTCCGTTATAACCTACGGAAATTGGCAGGTTAGGTCATGATTTGTCTAAAGCTAGGGTCACACCAGTGCCTGGATTCCACTCAGGGTTTCTGCCCCCAAATCTGTGGCAAGCAGGACTTGTCTCTCCGCATTTTTCGGGCGGCCTATGGGGTCCGGGGGTTTCCACAAGTAACCACTTTTGAAGTGAATTAGGTTTCCTCTTGGGGACCCGCAGAATGGAAACCCAGGCACAGGTGTGAACCTAGCATAAGACATTATTCACACATCTGCATATCTAGTATGTGCGGCGTTCACATTTTTCATCCCCATTCATGTCAGTGTGTTTAATCAGACACAATTTTTTTTTATTTCCAAGTATTTTAAACCAATGAAAGTCTAAGGGTCTGTGAAATAGAAACAGATGACATCTGTGCGTCATCCATTTTTCATGGTTCCAAATACAAAATATAAAAAATGAAACAATGAAAGTCTATGGGTCCGTGAAAAAAAAAAAAAACGCATGACATCTGTACGTCATCCTTTTTTTCACAGACCCAGACACAATAAATGGAAGATTAAACAAAAAAAAAAGTTTATCTGCTTCTCATAGATGTGACTAAGCATATCAACCACGGACAACTCACCATCCGCAAATGAGCAGGGTGGGGTGCTGTCTGTAAATAACATCCGCGGACATGTGAATGAATCCTTATATGTATGGCCAGCATATGAGATATCATTGTGTAGTAGATAGTGTCATGTATAGCAAGTTACTTATATATTGCAAGACATTAAAAAAGTAATAGTTTGTACATGACTTCAGTGTGTTTGTACGTCGAGAAATCACAAGTTAGTGAATGCAGGTTCCACAATGTCGTATTATTTTTTTAGACAAATATTCATGAGACATAATTGTATGTGACACCATTACTTCAGGTTGTGTTACAGCTCTGCAGTAATGTCTTACAGACTCCTTATCTGTCCTGAACACTACTCTGCAGGTTTTCAGTAGTCCTGACCACGGTCTCTTATCTCTTCCTGACAACAGGGCACGTCATGTCATCTGGGTCACACACATCATGAATGTCGAGCTGTCTCTTTCCACTAATGCTGGTTCTCTTCCACATCCCCTGCCATATTATCTGCTCAGTCATCATGGTCAGGGCTGACATTGGAAGGAGAACTAGATAACTACTGACCTCCGTGGTCAGGAAACATGAAGATGTACAGTTGGATCTATGGACCTAATAACTAAAGGTATGTCATTTTTCAGCTGGTGTGTCATTAAAAATGAAGATCTGTTTGGCATGTGCAGAAAAAAATAGATTGCAGCTTTTCAGTTTTCGAGACAATGTCAGCATGTCATCCAGCCTCAGATGGGAACTCTGCTGTATATTAAATTTTTTTTCTAGATTTTGGTGAGTTTTACAAATGAATGACTTACACTTAGGGTAGGATCAGATGAGTAGCGGACCCACACACCGCACCCCACCAATCAGCTGTTCTTAGCAGCGTTTGGAGACTGAACTATATAGTATACAGAGTTGTAAGCAGAAGGCTCTGCACACTACGTATTGGGTGTACTGGGGTACTTAAGCACTGCTACCATTGGGACCCCTCTAGCATCACGTTATCTCTCTGAAAACAATAGGCATGTTGATATCCAGTAACCTAATTCTATGAAGCCTCCATACACAACTGATTTGTATGGCTAGACTTAATATCTTACCAATGTTCACTATCTACAATATACCTAATTATGATTACATGATTACAGATGAGCAAGTTGTTTTGGAATGAACTAGATTCTTCCCGAATTTTTCAAAAGTTTCAGGCGAGTGGTGTAACAAGTGTTTTGTGGGCCCACATAGTATTACAAGCCCAGCAGTGTCACTACCCCCCCCCCATCCACAGTATTCCATGCCTAGCAGTGTCCCCCTTCCCTCACAGTATTATATGCTCCCAACAGCCCCCCTCCGCTACATGCCGGGGCCCCTTTTAATTTACAATATGTACAGTGGTCGGGGAACCAGGCTTTTCCCTGACTGCTGTCATAGTGGTACCAGGCCCCCGCTATCTCCAGCTGGCTGCGGACCCTGTACCTCACCGGGCTCGGTTGCAGCCACATCCCCTACTACCACGATCGTTACTCCCCTGTTTCAGGTTCAACGCAAACCCTAAAATTTTGGGATTTCCCACCCATGACTATTATAACTATTATAGTCTGGTGTCTTTTCAGACTGCAGAGTATAAGAAATGGAGGCCCAAGTAAGGTGTGGAAACATAATAAACACTCAGAATCTCCTTTCCTCACTTCTCTTGACCTTCCTTGTGATGTCCAGTTCTGGACATGGTGAGTGAGCTCAGGAGAGATGAGGGAAGGTGAGTATAAGGGTAAGTCCACACTGAGATTTTTGCAGGCAGCCTCAAAAAGAAGCATTGTGATCTATTTTCAGATGGATTTTGCTTTGCAAACCCCATAGAAATGAATAGGAGATGGAGAAAAAACGAGATGCAGTTTTCGAACACGTTTTATATTGTTTTAATATTAAGAAATAGAGAGTTATTAGAAGAAAGGGGGATGGGGGTCTCATTCAGAGCAGAGAACAGATATGAAGGACCCATCACAACCATGGACAGCCTATTGATTTCAATGGGCACAGTTTAATGTTACTTTCCTCCTGTGGAGATATTGTAGGGAGTTTAGTTCAGGTTGTCAGCTTTTTGTCAGAGGATCCTTTAAACCAAAAAAAGGATCGCAGATAGCAAGAAGAATGTATAAGGCCGGGAACCCACTGTGGCCAGAACTGCTGCGTTTAAAGTTCCTGCAAAGTGGTTAAGATTCTAGTGAACCCCATCCACACATTGCAGAAAAATATGCGCAGTGGAAATGTTGCAATTTCCAAAAAAGTTGCGTCTTTGAAAATCGCAACATGTCAGTTATACCTACGGAAACGCCATCAGTTCCCCTACAAGTATAAGTGAAGCAGAATGTAGCCTTACTTATTAAATACTGAATCTTGATATATCGTATACTGTAACTATATTTATCTCAATCAGAAATCCGAAAAAATGCAATAAAAGAAACGACCTCTAATCTAAATATATTATGTTATATTTGCCTTATCAAATTTTCAGCCTTCAATTTCACGCCCCATAAATTTAACGCCTATCTTTACCTTTTACCATTTAACAGGCTTTGGAAAATAGCCATATACAAGCAAAAAAAAATGTGACAATTAAAATGCACTGTCACTGGATTTCCAGATAGATTCAGTAGGAGAACCACAATGAGAAAAAGAGGCAATTAATATACAGCTAAACACGTGTAAGTCAGAGAAGGTTAACTGCCGCCGAGTTTTAGAGGAGGAAGAATTCTTCAACTTTATGTGACTGTTTCATTATAGGATCACTCACATCCCACACTCCTAGCGACTGATAATGATGTTCTTATCAATTTATTCAGCATTGGGAAGGATATTTCCATGGAATACAGCAAAGTAACCTGTTCAAGGCAACCAAAATATAGTTCATATGAAGTATTTAAAGGGGTAGTAAAATTACTTTTAAGGCAACAATACAGTATCAAAAAATTGTATAAGTATTCCTCCAATATACACAATATGTGATGTTTTATTTTTATTTGTTCAGTTATTGTTTTATATCTGAAAATGAGTAGAATTCTGGTATTCAGTGATCTCATTGTGTCCCTCTTAGAATTACATATCTTTCTATTCTCTCCAGCGGTCACTAGCTCAGATACCAACTACATGGACTGTTCCACACTTAGTTCTCCAAAGGAGGGACATGAACTCCTATCACAGACACTGCTAAAGATTAGACAACTCTGGTCACATAGATATTTTCAGTACCACCCTGTATAGTAATGGTAGCATAGCTTCTGTAGTAGAATATAGACTAAAGGATAATTACACTGGCTTCCTAGAAGGTACAGACAGTACTGGCTCTAGCTGGCCATAGAAAACTGTTCTGAGACATCATAGGATTGATAGCAGAGTAGAAAGAAAAAGAAATCTAAGCATGAAGAATGATCACAAACAGACAGGATACTGAACTGTAGGTATACGAGTGCCGGAAACACAACTTTCCATGTCAAAACCCTCCCTCGACTGTATGTCACACTGTTTACTTGTTTTATGCATAGTGTAATTTCTTTTTTGCAGTACAACCTCCTTTTTGCTTGTATTCACCACCCTCCCCCCCCCCCCCCAAACACACTTAAGCACTGTGTCACAGAATATTGAATTTTCAATCATTTATTCAAACTGGACATAAATGGTAAATCCATTGACTCCTAGATAAATAGATAGATAGATAGATAGATAGATAGATAGATAGATAGATAGATAGATAGCAGAAGTTAAAGATGAGGTTATCAGGTGACCAATGGTATTTCGCTAGTTTTTTCACCCGATTTTGACCATGTTTTTTAGGATGCTGATTGGCCCAAACCTCATACTTCTTGGGATCTGGCTCCTGACTGTTGCTGATGGAAGCGAATGCCCTGTACAATGTAAATGTATAAACCTGACTCAAAATACATTACGGGTGGACTGCAGCTCCCAGAACCTGAAAGACATCCCATCCCTTCCCAGGGAAACAGAGGAGTTATACCTACAGGACAACCTATTAACAGTAATCACTGCTGGAGCCTTTGATAAGTTGATAAACTTAAAAAAGTTGAATTTATCTTCCAACCCATTGCATTGTGACTGCAAGATCTGGTACTTAATTATGTGGCTTTCTGATGGAAACATGGACGGAGTCAGCGGGATAAAATGTGTCTATCCTTCTCCGCTGTACGGGAAAGCAGTCAGCCAGTTAACAGGAAACGAAATCACTTCTTGCTCGAGGCGCACAAGACTCTGTTCAGACTTTCTATTTAATGATGCTTTTCTTTACGCTTTACTTTTTCTCTTGTTCTTTCTAATGATCTTATGCTTGAAAACTTTCAGAATGATAAAGTTTGAAATCAACGTAAGTGATAATGACATTGAGTTAAGGACGTATCGGGCTCCTAAAGTTAGATTTCTTAAGAGAAGATCTGTTTCCTATTTAAAAGCCAGTTAATTCTTTACCTTCCTGTGATTTACATAATATGCTCTTATGTACTAATATTTTAATTACAGATAAAGTGCAAAAATACAAAAAATCATTTTTATAGAAACATCCCGGAGTAAATAAAAGAACATGCAAGCCTAACAAAAATAGCTCTAGAATACATAGAGAGTCTGTCAGATCCAAACCAATAATAGTGCTAAGCAGGGGACTAAAATAGGAGCAGAAACATACCTGTGTGGCTACAAACCAGTAAGGCAGTGCAAAGATAATATTTTTTTCTTTTTATGGATATGCAAATCAGCATTTAAGTGCACTAGGGGTGGGGCCTGATTTCCAGACCTGCTTCAAGGTCGTCAAAAATGTTCTAATTGTCCTCCAAAATTGTTACTCGACATCAATGAATAACATTTTTATCCTCTGCCCTTGTCACAGCTATCTGTAGGGAAATTTGGCAAATCAAGTCCTGCCCCCAATGCACTTAAAGCCGATTTTAATATCTATAAAAAGATGATTATATCTGCATTGCTTCCTCGGTTTGTAGTCACATAGATATGTTTCTGTATCTAATAAAGAAACTATTATTGTTTTAGACCTCTTATATATATTTATTTTCAATGAGAATTGTTTCATATCCATGCCCCAATTTATGTTATATGATGGGGATTACAAGTATTTACTAAATGAGACATGTCAGATCCCTTCTTCGGCATGAGCCCAAATAGCGTTGCCCTCTTTGCATTATTATTACATGTATGAATATAGAGATGAAATTGCTGAAATATCAATAAGAAGTTTCTTACTACAAATAAAAACATTAGATTGAATATCACCATGTAACCCATTGAAGAATCAGAGATTCTATCCATTGAGATATGCAGAAATACAGTGTACGTTAATAAGTGTGCGGAAGCCTATGTCTGTCCGGGCTGTCCTATAATTGCATTGCTATTCCAATACAGATCAAACCATTGTTACATCCATTGTTGACAGGTGTCATCTTCACATTACATCTTGGTAGCATTCTCATTAAAGAACCCCTCATCCTTTGGTAGATTAGTAATGGATGTGGAGATCATTTGTAAACCATGTAAACACCTTAATAAAGTATATAACTCAATAGCACAGCATGTAATATTGCAAAATATATGCTTTCTTTCTTTCAGTCTATAAGAAGGGAATAGTATAGTTAGTTTGTTTTCTATAGAGAAGACTTGCATGCTCAGCCAAGCATTCATGTATATGGAAATATCCGTACAGTTGACTACTAGCCAAATGAGAATCTTATATGTATTGCCAGTATTATTTAAGGAAAAGTCAAGTGCAAAACCATACTATACTGATCCTTCTGTAATGGGGAGCCTCATGTGTTACATGTTTATTTTGCTGTAGATTCGATTCGATTTCTCTCTTTGCATTGCAGACATTTGGAGTATTTTCTACGTGCCATAAAATACGACCATCATTTTTTCATTATGTAAATTTGGTTGATGAATCATTTTTTGTACGTTACCAAGTGTGCATGTGTGTATATGGAGGGAGTATGAATAACTAGCTGCTGGCCGAACGAGTCTTCAGCCGATCGCTATTGATAGTGTATGACCGTCTTAAGATTGCATCACTTGTTTGTTTTTTTTATTTTATCCTCCTACTGTTTAGACGTGCTGCCTCTACAGTTCATTGCAGTGGTTTCCCCTTGACGTACATTAAAGTATAACTATTCCATATTCTCTGTGTTATTCCGAATTCAGTAAAACTTCCCTGCTGGATCAAGGCTAATTTATTGTAGCTGGCTTCCATCTGCCTAGCAAATATTTTGCCATTTCTCTGCACTGTTGCTGTCCAAGTAGTGTTTACCATCTGCTAGACATAGCACTTCCTGGCATCTCAGATATAGATCCGTCTTCCTCTCTGTCAATTTCTCCAAAATCCAAATAAACATTTGCTGGCAGTTTTACAGTGTTTGTATTTCGCTATTTCAATTATTAGCATTTTTATGAGGGGAAGGTAAACTAATGCCTGAACTAGTGCAGCCTCCAGGAAAATTGAATGGTGGAGCAGAAATTAAAGGACTGCCCCTTCTGCCCGGCATCCATCTGTCCTTGAGGTTGTCCAAAGAAATCACACTCCAAATGCTTGTTTACTTCAGTTTTTTCTTTCCTGCTATCCCACTGCTTCAACTAAGTCCGACACCACAGCCCAAAATAAAACCTTGCCCAGTTGCTTCAGTATCTCATTGAATTGTCAGGTTTAGAAGAGCAAAACACTATAGGATGTGAAAGTCACACCTACAATTTATCTCCTATTAAAAAATACACATTGGGATTACTTTATTAAGGATAGGGCATAGTATTAATATTGAAAGCACTGGCGGCAGAAGCGCCAAACTTGTTAAGGGGCTTCAGCGCAAATGCCCATGTGCCAAAAACATGCCAGAAAACTGGTTTGGTAACTTTAATAAATTCTTGCCATAAATTTTAGAGAAGTTAATAAAACATTGCACCTTCTATTCTGAAATGTAGACCTCATCCATCCTTCTCAACTCATTTACTTTGCATATGATGCTGTTCAACACCATTAACCTGATGATGGGCCGTAAGCATTATCTTGAGGTTGATAGGTGGATTGAAAAGAACCTGTCAATATAAAATGTTATGTGCAGCTAATAAGAACAGTTCTGGAAAATAAATTATTGATCATAATATATGAAGTGCATTGAGTATAATGTCAAGTATAATAAATTTCTAGCCAAAGACTTATAGCCAATTCACAACCTTTTTTGTTCCAGTGTATAAAAAATAAAAAATTTAGCAAGCCTACAAATAGTTTTGAGAAACTATATATATATATATATATATATATATATATATATATATATATATATATCTGTAAATATATCCTATTATCTGTATGATAAGAGACTACAGTGTAGGTGTAGTCTGAATCTCCAGTCATATTCCCATTCATAAGTTGATTTTCTTTCTAATATACTTTTGGTGTGTGTGTGGGAGATAGCTCAATAGAAGTAGTGGTGCGGACCCAACCAGTCAGAGACAGGGACACAAAATATGCAGCAAAAAACGGTTTATTTAAAACATTTTTAAAATAATTAAATCTTTATGTTAGGCACAGGATAAGCAAAATAAAATACAGCCTTAACTTCAGGCAAAAAGGCAAGACAAAACCTGCTTGTCTGAGCAATAACTAAACAGAAAATACTAACTGTACGTGAGGCTTACTACCAGCCACATGAATCAACCAAAACAACACTGTACTGTAACACAAGGTTCTCAGTGTCAGGACAGACCCAGCTACTTCCTCTCCTCCCAGGATCTGCCATGAATTCTGCAGCCTTTTATGGCCCAGTAACGAGATTATTCAAGATCTGCCCTGGACCACACATATATCAGGAATCTGGGGGTGATATACCGGGACTCCAGCACTCTGCCTGTCACCTTCTCACATGTGCTATAAAGAAGTAAGATACAAATGGATAAGTAAAGCTGCAGAAGTACTTCACAGGATATCTATAGGAGCTGTAGATACATAAGATAGGACATCAATATTAAGATCAACATTACACCTCTCTACAGATTTTTTATTTTATTTTATTTTATTTAAATCATTTACTCAAACTCAATTTTACAAAAAGTTTTGAAAAGTGTCACGTCAATTCTACCTACAGAAACCCTAGTGTTTTCTGTATAGGTGTAATAGAGGCAGAAAGTCTACAGAGGAAAATTGCAGACTTTCTGTGAAACACGCTGTGACAAAAACGGCAATGCGTTTCCGCTGCGGTCTTTTCCGCCATGTTTTTTTTTTTGCTGCGTCTCGCTACATGGGGCCATAGCCTCACTCACTCACGAAAATTCTCAATTCTTTTAAGTGCATGCTCAAACCTCTTTTTCTTATATACTCACTACTCTATCATGACATTTGTGGTCTTATCCAGGACATATACCTAAGACTGCTGTCAGAAGAACACTTGTTCAGATGATGGCTATCACCCCCAATTCCCCCAAACACATATAAGCTCGGGTCAGCTGATTTATATCCCTGAGAACAAAAGGATTGAGCCGCCCTTAAAGTCAGCTGCCAAATCCATATAAGACATCATCGGCCAACGTATCGCACATCTGCCATTGGATGTGGGTCAGGAGGGCCAAAATCGGCGGATTCCACTTATCTTTACTTTGTATGGGAGGCTTAAACCACAGTATAGGAAGTGAAATCAAGAAGAAATAAGATTGGAATAAATGTGAATGAACATTTCCAGTTACGATGTCTGGCGCGGAGCCATCTCTGTAACCTTTGTTCTGCATTTAACAGCACAGTTCTCATTTGCTTTATTATCTGATGATGTGAATAGGACACCGCAGTCACTGAGTTAGTTATAGTCCATTGCTTTGGTGTACGGGACAGACCTGTACAAAATATAAAAGGGTTGTCTGAGTGCTGGAACAATTTTCCCAATAAGTAAAATAATAAAAACGTTAAATTTCAGGTCAATGGATGTCAGAGATGCAGATAATTCTAACAAAATGGATATTTGAGGATATTTGAGGTTCTGGAGCAGATGTCAGGTGATTGTGAGGTGAAACCCCATACTCACCTTGTCTCTTTCCAAAATATATAGACGAGGGTCCCTGCCCACCAGTTTACCCTGTGTACAAAATATCCAATGGAGACTGATCACAACTAGAGTTCAGCGATTGTGTTCGGAAAAGATCGGATTCCGATCGGCGATCAAGAAAATTTCACGATCGCGATCGGAATTCCGAACACGATCTTCTTAGGTGGGATCGAGATTGGTACTATTTCCAACAATGCTTTGCTTAACCTTCACACTGAGTATACGCTCCGCTCATTCTGAGTGGAGTGTATACTCAGTGTGAAGGCTCCGCTGTGGTTCCATAGGAATGAATGGAAGCAGCCGGCACACAGCCCCCTGCGCGCCGGCTCCCTCTATTCATTCTAATGGGAGACTAAACTAACATCTTTAGTAGCTACTTACTTGCAGAGATGGCTGCTCCGGTGCCCGGTGTTCTCCTTCTTCTTCGCCTCGCTGCCGCTCCACGCTGCTCTTTTCGCCTCGCTGCCGCCGCCTCCCAGGTTAGTGTTTAAAGAGCTAGGAAGGCGGGGCTTGTGGCCTAGGCTTGTGGCTTATACATGACGTCTCCCCTCCCAGTTTCTCATTTGATGATGCTGAGCTGAAGAGATATCGGTAACCGAAAGTAAAGGAACAATATCTCTGCAACTCCCTATTATAGTGAGTAAAGGTCTTGTTTAATGTCGGGGGCCCCAAGCTGCAGCGTTTTACAGTCACTGAAAAGTGGATTGAATTCTAGCAAATCCCATCCACACATTGTGGAAATATACGTGCAGTGGACACGCTGCTATTTACAAAACCATTGCAGTTTTGGAAATCGCTGCTTGTCAATTATACCTCTAGAAAAGGCGGTGGTTTCCCTATAGGTATAATGGAAGCAGAAAGTCTGCAGAGGAAACTTCTACAGATTTTCTGTGAAAAGTGCTGCAGGAAAAACCATGATGTGTTGCCGCTGTGGTTTTTCCTGCAGTGCTTTTTTGCTGCAGACCACTATGTGGGGCCTTAGGCTGAGTTCACACAGAGTTCTTTGGTCAGGATTTTAAGGCAGTTGCGTTCGGTATACTGTTCGGGAGGATCCTCATGCGGACTCCCCCGGACGGAATCCAAACGTAGATGTGAACAAGATCTTATCTACTCCCTGCTTCTTTGAACAGTAATCTCTGAAGTTATTTTAGGCTTAGTGGTTAAAGTTGGATTTGCAAGATTTTTATTTATTTTTTATATACAGATAAAATCATGGGAAATAAATCACTAAAAGTTATTTAAAGGGATCCTATCATTCAGTAGCAATTTTTTGTCCCTAACACAATGGAATAGCCTTAAGAAAGACTATTCATCTCCTACCTTTAGATGTTTTCTCTGCGCCGCCGTTCTGTAGAAATCCCGGTTTATGCTGGTATGCAAATTAGTTCTCTCACAGCACTGGGGGTGTCACCAATGCTGCGAGAGAACTCTCCAGCGACGCCTCCATCTTTTTCAGTAACGTCCTCTTCCTGTGTCTTCTTCTGGCGCAGGCTTTGAAACTTGTAGGCCTCGGGCAGAGCCGACTGCGCATGCCCACAGACCACAAGAAAATGGCCGCTTACTTACAGAATCTTTTGAAGGCTTTTCTGTCTCAAAAATGGCTTCAAAAACATTTCTTTTTGATTTCAATGGGAGTCAGCTAGCTTCTTTTTTCAACTGACACTAGGTTTACACCTGCGTTAGGTTTTGCATTCTTCGGAGACCCGAAAACAGAAACCAAATCCGCTTAAAAAGCGGTTATCTGCGGAAACCTGCAGACCCCCATAGACTATAATGGGGTCCGCTGGGTTTCCGCTGAAGAAATGTGGAGAAAAAAATCCTGTTTCCAGGACTTTTCTCTCCGCATTTTTCAAGTGGAATAGGAACAGAATCCCAAAACGGAAAGTGAGTGCAGATGTAAACCCAGCCTAACTAGCTAAAAAGATGAGGGAGGGAAAAAACGCTGCAAATCCCATCGAAATCAATGGATGCCTCAAAAACGCTTCAAAAAGATGCACCATAGAAAAGCCATGAATTTAAAAAAAAAAAAACTCTTAAAAAACGGAGCTGCTTATTGATTCTGTTATTTGCAGTTGGACAAAAGAAGCAGTGTGAACTTGGTTCCTGGGATCATGAAGGGGCCAGACAGTTGAACGCCCAGCAATAATACATTTATTACCAATCCTATGGATAGATGATAAATCTTGTTTGCAAAACCCCTTTAAGATATGACATTGAGCAGTTTTAAGAAGCAAAGTCTGAAGAAATTCATTACCTGTGTAAAGAAAATGTAATTTCACAGAGCGTAATGTACTCACAGACCTTCACCATAGAAATAATCCGATGTGAGAAGCGAGACACTACCTACAAGTAGAGCTTTTTGTAATGAATTTTCATTTTTATTTGTAGACTTTCCCCTGCACATTGCTGGCACTGCACTCCCATTCCCCATAGTATTAGTGTAATGCTTCCATCACAGCCCTTGACATGTAATAACAGTGTGCTATCTAGTGGCCTATTATTGCTTTTTCAGTTGTCAGCTCCCAGACTGGTAGATTATAGCATAGATTATAACATGATCACTGATACAGCATTTGGCCCTGCTCTGTTAACCTTGGCGGTGTCACTGATTACGTCTACAGAGCTATTTATGGATGGAGTAACTTTCTAAAGATGAAAATAAATTTTACTGAGTATCTAACATGAAATTTTAACTCTCCCCAATGTCTGAGGTTGAAGATTTATTTACAAGTAGAACTGACTATATCTTTTTCCATAATTCACCAATTTGAGAGTTTGCCAGTCCATAGACTAATAAAAGTGGTTGCTATTAAATTCACCAAATCCAAAGCTCAAATTGGCAAATTGATCCTCCCAATGCATCTTAAAGAGAACCTGTTGCCAGGTCTGAAAGGTCCGATGATATACATTTGATAGGTGCAGTCAAACCTAGCATTTTAGCATTTTTATTATCCAAATCCGTTCAGCCATTCCAAAGATATAAGCCCTGTTAGTGCTTATACATATTAGGATATTAGGGCATACTAGCCAAGTGGGCAATAACACTGTGGTGGACAGGGTCTCTGTGGTGTATCTCTTGCAATGTTAATGTCTACATGGCTAGTATACCCTAATTTGTATCAACAGTAGGCTTAGAGGGCTTATATCTTTTGAATAGCTGAATGTCTAGTTACCCGAGCATCAAAATTCTCAGGGTGACTGCACCTATCAGACAATGTTTGCTATTGGGTTTTTAGTTCTATTTACATGGGCTAAAAGAGATTTTAAATATTAACCAAACCCTACTTACCTTTCCTCCTGGCCGCTGTTTCCAGCACTGACCTCTGGTCATATATGTTTACATGGCTGCTGAGAAAAGCTGCTATATTCACTCACTACCACTAAGGCCAAACATTGACCATACCAGGGAAGTGTATATATAGATGGCTAATTTACAAAAACGGAAATGGTAAAAAAATGTACTCTTATTTATTTATCAACGAAGTTGTGAAGGATTGGCACGTTCACTTTATAATGTATCATGTATTATAATTGCAAACACAAGTCACAGGATTAGTAGCTCATGCTTCCCTGACAATGTCACTTGGGTTGTCCTCTGAAGGACCCTGCTGTGGAAAGGTCTTTTCATTGTATCAGCACCTAAGGGTGAGTTCACACGGGCCTCCGCCCCAGGTTCTGATCCAAAAACCGGGTAGCCGGACTGAAAGTTGGTGCACTGGACCGGCATCCAGCCGCGCACTCTGCTCCGGATTAGGCCCAATGAATGGGCCTAGTCCGAAGGAGGGTGTGTCTTCAGGCCGAATTGCAAGGCGACTCAGCCTGAAGAATGAGCACCTCGCTTCCTCGCTTCCTCGCGGCTCCCGGAAAAAAGACCTGAGCAGCTCGCATTGATTTCAATGGGAGCCGTCTTTTTGGTCAGGATTTTGAGGCGATTACAGCCAAAAAACTCAGTGTGAACTTTCCCTAAGGGTCCATTCACACAGAGGAAAATGGTGAGGAATTTGGTGTGGAATTTCAGTGCTGAGAAAAAAGCCTCCCATTGACTTCAATGGGTTCCCTTTTCTGCTAGCTTTTTTTGCCAGCAGAAAAAGGAACCCATTGAAGTCAATGGGAGGCTTTTTTTTTTTTTTAAGTACTGAAATTCCACACCAAATTCCTCACCATTTTCCTCCGTGTGAATGGGCCCTTAGATGTCTTCTCCTTGCCTGATCCTGAGGGTACATATCAGAGAGGCAGCTTCTATGGTGGCTATGAAGAGTGTAGGCCTCAGCTCAGGTAGTCTCTATTCGGAAGCTAAAACCCTGCACGTACCTCCTTTTTACCTTAGCCACTACAAGCTTAGCAAATAAGGAAATGGGTAACAGTCAATGGTCAAGCCAAACGTACTTCTACATAAAACAGAAAATGAGGCTCGAATGAGGCAGCACAGCACCAATAAAGATGTCTCAAAGATGCCATAAATGTCACAAAGATGCTATACTGTATTTTTAGATTTTTAGTAGAATTTTGATGCTCTTCAGTTACTTTGCTACTGTTAGATATATTTTTGCTATGTCCAAAAACAAATATACAGTGCTTAAAAATAAATACATTTATAGATATACTATATATATATATATATATATATATATATATATATATATATATATATATATATATGTTTATAAATGTATAAATATATATTTATAAATTATATAAAGTGTATTATTATTTAGGAGAGGAGGAAACAATAATTTTCAATATTTGACTGATTGATATATAAATATTCAAAAGATTTATTACCTATAACATTCCTATAGTTAGAGAATAACTAGATTCTGGACTTCAGCCAGAAATCAGATAGCAGCCAAGAGCTTGGCCAATATTACATGTATCCAGCTATGCTGTAGTTCTTAGAGTACTGATATAACAATGATTACATTTTGAGATATCAGATCAATAGTTACTGCGAAGGAAAATGGTTTTGCTGTGATAAAATTTTGTTTTTATATTTCAGAATAGTGTAATCATCCGTGTATGAGAGGGAATATTAAAAGCATATGCCCGCAGGTACTTGAGTTTAAATATTAGGCGTCATTCAGATCACCACATCCCCGATAATATAAATGAGTATTGAATAACTTTGTCCCTGCAGAGAATGATTTACCAATTTATTTTTCACATTGAAATTTAAAGAAAAACACAGAAAACACTGGAGTTTCCAGTTGTTTGCAATGTGTTTCCCATTGCGCTATGGTTCAGTTGAGAATCCTTCAGACTTTATAAGCCACTCTTTCACTGCAGGGTACAGTATAGCCTTCTTAACCCACGTTTACACTGCAAAAAAGTGCCAGCTACTTTTATAACACCTGGTTTTAGGCAGATACCAAGTGAGCCAAAACGGTGCTAGATGGTCACGTTTCCAAACTCTGCTCAGCCACATGAAGCGGGCATTTTGTCCATTGGAATACAATCCAATGAAGATGAGCCAAGGTGAACCGAACTCAGTGGATTCCATACTATGTAGTGGAGAATGGATTATATTTTGGTGCAACCTTTTCGGCTGAGCATAGCCTAAGGCCGCGTTCACATGACCATAGTGGTTTTAAGTGTCTGCAAACACTGATGTGCAAAAAACATGAAAAACATGTCCTCATGTCATCCACAATCACAGTAAAGACATGATCCCCTACATTTGCATGTACAAGAAATGCAGGCATGTAGGACATGCTTCATAATTTGTAGTCCTTTTATAAACAGTCATGTGTCTGGGCCCATAGAAATGCATGTGTCCATACTTTGATCCACAACTGTGGATCCGCAATTGTAGGTCAAAGTATAGTCGGGTAAAGGAGGCCTTGACTTGTCATTGGGGCAGATTTATTATGCCTTGTATGCCAGTTTTGTGGCGTTTGAGGCATAAAAAGTTGCCAATTATTGCGCAAATCAGGTTTTTGTGCAAAAAAAGTTGTAACTTTTTCTTTTTGCGCTGCCTTTGCTGCTTTCCGGAAAAAGTGGACACGGTGAAGAGGTTGGAAAATCTTGTATAAATGATGCTTGACTTCTCTCTAGGTGCAGATGGTGCATCTTATTTATAAGGGCCCCTTCACACGGCTTAAGCGCGCCCCTCATTTAGACACGTATACACGTGTCCAAGCGTGGCGCTTCAAAACAGAGCCCATTGATTTCAATGGGAAGCGGTGTATATCGGCATATACGCGCGCTTCCATTTAAATCAATGGGCTCTGTTTTGAAGCGCCGCGCTCGTACACGTGTATACGTGTCTAAATGAGCGGCGCGCTTACACCGTGTGAAGGGGCCCTAAGGAGACTTGTGCCATGTCATAAATGAGGTGCACTCTCTGTCGGTGATGGGTTTATGAGGACTGGTGTTGATCATGCCAGTCTTCTCAAATTTCCGCATTGACTACAAACAGGTTTTGCAGGAAGTACTTGATAACCCTGAATCTTCAGGTTGATAAGGACATTTTGCTGTGTCACCCACATTATAATGGAGAACTCGTGGTGGTTAATGGTGTTGGATATCTATTATAATGGGGAACTGGTGGAGGTTATTAATAGTGTTGGATATCTAATATAATGGAGAACTGGTGAGGGTTATTAATAGTGTTGGATATCTATTATAATGGGGAACTGGTGGGGGTTATTAATAGTGTTGGATATCTATTATAATGGGGAACTGGTGGAGGTTATTAATAGTGTTGGATATCTAATATAATGGGGAACTGGTGGGGGTTATTAATAGTGTTGGATATCTATTATAATGGGGAACTGGTGGAGGTTATTAATAGTGTTGGATATCTAATATAATGGAGAACTGGTGGGGGTTATTAATAGTGTTGGATATCTATTATAATGGGGAACTGGTGGAGGTTAATAATAGTGTTGGATATCTAATATAATGGAGAACTGGTGGGGGTTATTAATAGTGTTGGATATCTATTATAATGGGGAACTGGTGGAGGTTATTAATAGTGTTGGATATCTAATATAATGGAGAACTGGTGGGGGTTATTAATAGTGTTGGATATCTATTCTAATGGAGAACTGGTGGGGGTTAATAATAGTGTTGGATATCTATTATAATGGGGAACTGGTGGTGGTTAATAATAGTGTTGGATATCTATTATAAAGGGGAACTGGTGGTGGTTATTAATAGTGTTGGATATCTATTATAATGGGGAACTGGTGGTGGTTAATAATAGTGTTGGATATCTATTATAATGGGGAACTGGTGGGGGTTATTAATAGTGTTGGATATCTAGAATTATCACAAACTAACCTCAGGACAGGTAATGAAATCTCTTTGTCACTATTACATATAACAGAGGGATAAACTTGGAGAAGTAGTGTAAAGAATTTAACAATCTAATATAGAAACTGTATCTCATGTACCAATTATGACTGGATGAGCAGCCATCGACCTCTAGCAAAGAAATTTGCTTTTTTTGTTTGCTTTTTTTTTTTCATTTTATTTTTGGATCCTTTTAACAACCTAAAACCTTTCCAGTATTCGGCATCGACTTCTATGTCCAATAACAATATTTCAGGTACTAATTTACCGTTGCTCCTTGTTCCTTAGTAATAGCTATTTTTAGCCATTTTTCTGCATACACTTCTGCAATTGGCAATAATTTTGCAACTTTGTTCAAACAGCTTGCCAGGCTAAGAAGCTAATGGCTATCAGACTGGGCAATAAAACGCAAACACAACAAACCTGTTCAGCAGCATTAAAGTTTACTGCTTAAATAATGCTGAAATAGACACTAGATGGAAAAAAAATAGGAAAAATATTGTAAAAACCTATGACCGAAGAAAACGTGCACATAAGGGTGGAGAAAGAGTTCATGCAATCTGATTCAGCAGTAATGGGCCATGGGCAGGGGCACAGGTGGTGCAGAGGTAGTAGTCACTACTTAGTCCTGGGGCCTGAGGGGGCCCCAAATATCCAATTGCCACATATACAATACCACTATGCTACATGGTAGGTAGGAGTCCTATTATACATTTTGTGCTGGGGCCCAAGAACTTCCAATTACATCTCTGGTCATGGGCCCCTTAAAGTACTGTTTGACACAAATAAGGATGTTCCTTGTGCTACTAACAGCCACTACAACATTACCATTTTGTGATGTTGCACCTCCATTAGAAGGCAGCAGATATATGGTATACAAGGTTGTGAAATTACTAATAATTGTATAATTTTATATTCATTCTTAGTCCTTTGATTCCTCAGACTGGGTTCACATTTGTGTCAGTCTCCACAGAGACTGCTAAAAATTGACGCACAGGACTTTTTTTTTCTGCGGACACCTGGCGGATCCCATTACAGTCAATGGAGTCCGAAGGTCTTCGTGTGTAACCGCTGTTGTAGTGGTCTGGCTTGCCGTCACTTGGGTCCCCGGATAGGAATGACAGAGAGCCCGGCACTAGCGTGACCCTAGCGTCACATTTTTTTTCTATACACAGTGACGGACTGCTCTATGTCCACACGTCTCCCACAAGTCTTCATACGATCATGGCACTACCTCGAATCATAGACTTACTTCCAAAACTGCCTTCGCTGCCCATAGCAAAGAATCACAATTAGGCTTTCATTGCATAAAGGATCCCACTCAAGGCAAATTGATTTTCCTTACAATTGCGTTTATTTACAAAAGAGTGTAAATAAACGCAATTGTAAGGAAAATCAATTTGCCTTGAGTGGGATCCTTTATACAATAGAGTATGGATTGGGACCCTATCCCACCACGAATCCACCCAAATCCATCACACCTTCTGGTTTAATGAGGCTTTCATTGTTTCGTCTTCTGAAAAATAAAAGCTGCGCTGTGATTGGCTGCTATCGATAACTATGACAGGTTTGCTTTCAGACCACTTCAATAGATCAGCCCCATTGGATTTTAGGGTTTTTGTTGATGGCCGATGACTATTACAGACTATTCTACTCTATACCATACAAATGAACCCCTTATGTAAAGGACCTATGTCAACAGATCCTAGGAAAAGGGGCTTTTAGGAAATATTTGCAAAATAATTCACTCAGCACCAATTTTACATCACAAAAACTGTAGGCCTTATGGGTCAGATCTGGAAAAGGAACCTTGTTGCCAGTAGCAACCAATCAAAGCTACACAATCCTGTGTAGTTTAGAAAATGAAAGCTACGCTCTGATTGGTGGATGAGAAACTGGGTCGCGTCTTCCTTCAGACAGTTTAGAGATGAACTATATAGTCTTTAAGGGGATCTTTGGGAAATATAGAGAATAAAAGGAGTATCAGGGAGTAAATATTGGTTACCTATCCTGAGGACAAGTCATCAATGTCTCAGTGATTGTTGGTTCATTTATCACATGGCCTGTTTGCGGTTCAGTCTCACCCAAATAAATGGAGCTGAACTGCTATACCAAGCACAGCCACTATACAATGTATGGCGCTGTGACTCGTATTTAGTGACGAGGCTGCAGCCCTCACCCAAAGGCTGTGGACTCTTCACACAACTGATCAATGGAGGGCCCTGGTGTCGGACTCTCACTGATCTTATATTGAGGACCTAGACTAAGGATAGGTCATCAATATTATAATCCTACAAATCCACTTAAATTTTTTTTAAATAACTATAAATAAATTCAAGAATACCTTGAAATACTATATTATTATAAATTAGATTCTAATTATTACTATTATCATTATTATTAGAGATGAGCAAATACTATTCAAAACGGCCGTTTCAAATCGCACGCTGCCATAGGAATGAATGGATGCAGCCGACACGCAGCCGGCATCCGGCGCGCCGGCTGCGTCCATTCATTCCTATGGGAGCGTGCTATTCGAAATGGCCGTTTCGAATAGTATTCGCTCATCTCTAATTATTATTATGCTTATCTTATCTGAGGGGTAAACATAAGATAAAATATAATAGCTACCATTTTATGCTAAAAAACACAAAGTCCTATAAAGGCGAGCTTGGGTTGCATCAGGACCTGGAGCTGTCATTCATCGTAATGCATTTTTAGATTTGATCCACTCTGTGTACATCACTATGCAACATGTTGACTTGATAAATAATGGATACTAATAAAACATTTGCCACAAGCTCTGTGTTAGTACAGCAGTCTCTGAAGTACTCATCCCCCCTCCCTCTTCACGCGGTTCTGCGCTATAATACAGATAGCGGAAACCTTTATTAACATAACTGTCTATTAAAAGAAATTCAATTTTCCAATTAAAGAGCTAAACTAATTCAAGGGGTGGATCAATAAATCTATCTATAAGACGCCAGCACACAATACACAGCCCCTGATTATTACTAGATGAGGAGGGCTGTGTACACGGCCCCGGGACATGAGTGAGGATACATCAAAGGGAAAAGCAATTATGAGCAGAATAGTCTTGTGTCTGATTAATGAACAGAGCTCCATTACTTCCATGCCTCTACCACTCTTCAACTGAAGAGCTGCAATGCGGCCTGGAACCTTCTTAAGATAAAATTTCACATTTTGAACAAAAGTAAAGTTCAGACAGGGGCATAACTAGAAGAGCAGCGACAGACACAGGCTTTTTAAAGAAACCTTTGGTACCCAGGACATAGATCCCCTCCCTCCTTTTCCATCTATTCTACATTATGCTCAATTTCTTTAATCATATATTTTTACTTAAAGAGATTTTTGCTACCCCACAAAAAGTTAGCAAAAGTCAGGAAATGTTCTAAAATAATAAAAGAACTTTTATTCATCCAATCTCCTATCATACTTATACGCTCTATGTAGATTGTGAGCCCTATATAGGGATCACAATGTAATTTTTTTTTTTCCTATCACTATGTCTTTGTAGAATGGGAGGAAATCCACACAAACATGGGGAGAACATACAACTCCTTGCAGATGTTGATCCTGGTGGGATTCAAACCCAGGACTCCAGCGCTGCAGTGCTAACCACTGAGCCACCATGTTGCCCAGACAACTACCCCACTTGACTGCTGAAGATAGCGATGGTTGCAACACTCCCATTGGGTATTCAGTAGTGACATGGCTGCAGCACAGAAAATAAAGACCAGTAGGGAGCATCACAGCAGCAGTGGTAGAAGTATGGAGGAATGGAGAGCTGAGTAAAGCTTCTTTTATTATTTTATAATATTCCATGTAGAAGCTGTGAAGAAAGACCTGTCACTCCCCCTCCATTCCCACCTTGAGCCTTATATTTTCTAAATATGGAACTTCCCTAGTAACAGGTAGTGAATGGCAGATTATCAAGAAGGGAGATACCCAGTGGTAGCAACTTTAGGTTGGGGCTCCACGTGGTGGAAACACCATGGATAAAAACACAGCATTTTACAGTCACTTCAAGGTGAATCCCATCCACACCTTGCGGAAAAATATGCACAGTGGACACGTTATGATTTCCAAAACCGTTGCGGTTTTGAAATCCCAGCATTTCAATTATACCTCTAGAAACGCTGGCGGTTTCCCTATAAGTATAAAGGAAGCAGAAAGTTCACAGAGGAAACCTCTGCTTTTTTTTCTACAGCCCGCTATGTGGGGCCTTAGCCTAAGGCTGAGGTACCACGGTGTGGAAACGCTGCCCTTTTTGATGCAGATTTTGTTGCGTTTTTTAAGCCAAAGCCAGAAGTGGATTGAGCAGAAGGTAAACGTATAAGAACTTCCTATATATTTCCCATTCCTTTGGTAACAGCTCTTAGCTTTGGCTCAAAAAACTGCTGAAAAATCTGCAACAAAAAAAAATGTGTTTCCGCAACATGGGGCCTCGGCCTTAGGGTGAATTCACATGTGAGTAAACGCTAGCTTATTCTGAACGTAAAACACGTTCAGAATAAGCGGCGTCTAAAGCAGATCCATTCATCTCTATGGGAGCGGGGATACGAGCGCTCCCCATAGAAATGAATGGGCTGCTTCTTTCACTCCGTGCAGTCCCATTGAAGTGAATGGGGAGTGCCGGCGTATACGGCAAGCTCTGCTCATGCCGGAGCGTACACGCCGGCACTCCCCATTCACTTCAATGGGACTGCACGGAGTGAAAGAAGCAGCCCATTCATTTCTATGGGGAGCGCTCGTATCCCCGCTCCCATAGAAATGAATGGAGCTGCTTTAGACGCCGCTTATTCTGAACGTGTTTTACGTTCAGAATAAGCTAGCGTTTACTCAGTGTGAATGCACCCTTACACACAAAACAGCAACAGTTTTAAATAAATTGTATTACATTATGGTCTAAAATCACATGTTCTATTAAATGAGACTACATTGTCTGAAAAAATTAGTCAACAAGGATGCATGGCGGCTCAGTGGTTAGCTTTGCAGCGCTGGAGTCCTGGGTTTGAATCCAACCAAGGATAACATCTGCAAGGAGTTTGTATGTTCTCCCTGTGTTTGTGTGTTTCCTCCATTACTCCAAAAGACATACTGAGGGGAGGTGGAATAGTAGATTTTATTTCTACCCAAAGGACAGACTATGATTACCTGATCAGTGGGGGATGACAAATGGCCGCTGCATGGATTAGTTATTTGATATAGGTCTTATACTATACAGTACACAGAGCTGGAAGCAAATAGCCCCGTGCCGCGTATAGTGGCTCCATCAACGTCAGTAGGATTATATTGTCGCCTTTTGAATCCAGCTTAAACAAAAGACTCAGCGGGAAATATCCATTAGTTACTATGCAATAGTTCTGCAGAACAAACAATCAGATCACTTCTTTAATTACCTTCAGAAATGAAAAGTATTATATGGGGATATTTAGATATTCAAAAATCCATCAAAATGAAGAAAATGTTTTTAAAAAATTATCAAGATTGCCCACAGTGAATACTAAGTTTTGTTTAAAGTGCTGGGACAGAGTGGCCTACATTTCACACAATTAATACATTTGTCACTTATTACAATTCCTCTTAGCTCCTTGAGAAAGCATCTTAAAAACTGTCAAGGAAGGTGCCAAAGTGTCACGTACTTCACATTTTTGCATCAATTTTTGGCTGCTTTTGCTTTGTCCGCGTTGTAGATATAGGATCTTCTTTTTCTGTCATTTGGATTAATGACCCTTCTTGCAGCGATTACACTTATATTTTTCTAATAAATAATAGCAATGTGATTTTTATACAGTAATTAGAAGATATTACAAACACATACAAAGTATTAGATAGAAAATGTGGGAAGGTGATGTATAGTGAAAATTATGGCATTATAATAAGGTTTTAATTGCATGGCATAGTTTAGCCTTTGTGTATAATTAGCGCATTAATATTTTATTAAGAATATGTCATTAGTCAGTAAGATCCTCTGCAAAGACACTTGTAGTTACTAATGACATCGGATTTTCAGCTGCTGGAATCTTATTTTCAATGGATACCAAACATCTTACCAGAGATAGATGAGTGTAGGAGCAAAGGCTTAAGCTGAAGCTCCTGGAGGACAATGCAAAATCTGTAATTGGGGTTCCTAAATACTGTGTGAAATTTAAACTAGTGGTATATCTTGTGTTGCAGAGGGTCCTCTGGGATCTTCTCAAATTTCAGGGCCATATACTGCTACCTAAGGGCATAACATTAATTGCAGTTGGTAAAAATGAAAAATCCCAAGCATGAATCTAAAAAAATACATCTAATCTAATATATACAAAAAGCTGATGTATGATTCCCATGTTTCCAAATGAACTCTAAAAGCAGTTGTGTAATATAAAAGTGCACCCGTTACAATGACACACAAAGACTATCATAATTACGCGGATGTGACCAATGTGACCACTGAGGCCAAACCATACACAGAGAGGACACACTGGAGCCCAGGGGAGGGGAGTCACACTATTTGCTTATACCTGTGTGGAGGCCACTATGGGACATTATACTGTATTGAGGCCACTATGGGACATTATACTGTATGGAGGACCACTATGGAATATTATATTGTGTTGTGGAGCCACTATGGATATTTTTACTGCATGTGGGGGGGGGGGGGGGACTATAGAACATTATTGTATGGGGGACACTATGGGACATTATACTACAGGGAGGGCTGCTATGGAACATTACACTGTGTTGAGGGCCTCTATGGGACAATATTACAAGGAGTGCCACTATGAGATATTATACTGTATGGAGGGGCCACTATGGAACATTGTATTGCATGGGAGGGGCACTATAGAACATTATACTGTATGGGGGCCACTATGGGACATTATACTGAGTTGAGGGGTCATTATGGGACATTATACTACGTGGAGGGGACATTGTGAGACATTATACTGCAGGAAGGACCGCTATGATACATTATAGTGTATAGGGGTCACTATAGGACATTATACTGCAAGAAAGGTTACTATGGGATATTATACTGAGTGCAGTATGCAGTGGGACAGTTTTCTGCATGGAGGGGCCACTTTGGGACATTATACTGTATGTGGACTACTATGGGACATTATACTGTGTGGAGGAGCCACTATTGGATATTATAATGTGTGGGGGCCACTATGGGACATTATACTGCATGGAGGGCCACTATGGGACACTGATACCTTCGCCTGCCCTACAGTGATGCCCCTGACTATAACCTATTGATTTCATTATTACAATGAGTATACATACCATGTTCTAGTCAGTTTCTGGGCCACACAAGTGTAATATTTTGAATATTTCTAAATAATGTGTCAAAAAATATTATAAATATAAAACTAATCCCATATAGTTTAACACTTATGTAAGATGATTACCTTTAGGACAAAATGGGTTTTTAAATGCCAGAAACATTGTTGTATTCCCAGAGCACTAAATCTTGCACATTGCACAGTAGATTTACCAGATTTTGCTGACATATCTAAAATAGGAGGAAATTTTCTAGTGCTGTCTAATATCTCCCACAGAGACTTTCTGGCGGGCATCACTAGGGGATGAGATATTTTTCCTTCCTTGCTAGGAGATTGACAATATCAGCAAGCGCTTCTTAGCATTTTCTTACTGTCTGAGCTGACCAAGTGTCCTTTTCATTGAAATCAATCCACACAACATATTTTGGGATTAGTGTATTGATTTTTGTGTATGCAGCTTGTAGCAGGAGCTTTGCTGGCCCCACGATTCAGATATATAAATAGGGTTTCCAGCTGTTACAAGTGTTCATGGTTAATGTATGTAGTCGTCCATCAGGAGGATTTCCTGTGCGGTTTCATATCAGGAAAGAAATGTTGCAGCAGTTTTATTAAGGGAATACTTATTTTTCCTTAAGCCTTCAAAAATTTTCACTTTCCAAGTAATTCACATGAAGGCCAAGTTAAAGGGATGGTCTAAATTGGATAGCCACCCTAGCTGCCCCGGACACTGGCTGGAGCAGGAGCAAAATCACCACATTTTTTCCAGGACAAAATAGTTCTGGACCCTTGGCACTTTTTAGATTTCAGGATTTCTGTTACAGCATTCTGCGTAAACTGGGGCAGATTTAGGCTAAGGCCCCACGGGCCGGAACCACCACGCTAAAGCGCTGCAAGAACAACCGCGGTATGAATGCATTACGGTTCTTCCCACAGCGCTTTGAATAGAGAGTTCACAGAGTTTTCCTCCGCGGACTTTCTGTTACCATTATATCTAGGGGAAAGCCACCAGTGTTTCCGTAGATATAATTCACATGCTGCGATTTTCAAAACCTTGAATCCCATCCTCTTTGCAAGTACTGTACAACGCCGCATTTCTGGCTTTAAAGGGGTTGTCCAGGGTGGCTGTAAACAATATTAAAAGGCACACTCACCTGTCCCATACTGACATTTGTCCAGTTACCTTGTAGGGCCCATGGGGCCGGAAGCAGACAGGGTTACATGACTGCTGAGACCAAACAGTGACCTCCATTAAGGAACTAGAGACGTCTCAGCGTTCAGGTGAGCCTCCCACTTCTGGCCCGACAAGTTGTGCAGGAAAGGGAACTGGAACCATATGCCTGTTTTTGTTATACCCCACTCCAGCCACCCCTTACTTTTCTGTAGTTCATGGATATTCCCTTTAAGAATCATGTGTAAAGTTATACTAAAAATGTGACAAATTGATCACTGTGGCTGGAGATGGATGATGATTTTGGTGCATCTGTAGGCTGCCTAGTCTATATTTATATTTTTTAGACATTTTGGTGACACTTGCAACACTTTGCTGTTGTCTGTGACATTTAACTGACACTTGTGACACAGTGCTGGGGCCTGCACCTCCTTAAAGGGGTTGGCCACTTTCATACCAATATTGAGAAACAAATGTTATTGTTTGTACAATAAAAAGTTGTATAATTTTCCAATATACTTTCTGTATCAATTCCTCACAGTTTTCTAGATCTCGGCTTGCTGTCATTCATTCTGTTACTTCTAGTGGATAAAGGTCTGACCATGGTCATGTGATTTACAGTCCATGGTCATGTGATGAGCACACAGGTGCATGACTCGTTACCAGGCAGATGTCTGAATACCGTGCTGTGACTATAACAAGCTGTGCAACTGTGTGTTTATCAGATGACCATGGACCGTAAATCACATAACCATGGTCAGACTTTTATCCACTAGAAGTAACAGAATGAATGACAGTAGGCAGAGATCTAGAAAACTGTGAGGAATTTGATACAGAAAGTATATTGGAAAATGTATACAATTTTTTATTACACAAACCATAACATTTGTCTCTCAATATTGGTCTGAAAGTGGACAATCCCTTTAATCTGAGTCAGTCACTATTGCACCACCTCAGGCTAGGTTCACATCTGCGATCAGTAAAGCTGGGTTCACACGGGGATTTTTGAACCAGATTTTGACACGGAATCCGCCTCAGAATCCGGTCCAAAAAAAACACCTCCAATTGACTTCAATGGGAGCCGCTCACTTCTTTTAGCGGCACAAAACCGCTAGTGGGAAAAAAAAGCAACCTGCCCTCTCTTGATGCGGATTCGCCGCAGCGTCCACGGTGCGACACCTCCCTCCCAACTAGGCCCGTTCATTTGGGCCTAATCCGCAATGCCGCAACTGAATGCAGTGCACTGCATCGGCATCCAGTCTCTGCTAACCGTTTTTTTTTAACCGGATTCTGAGGCGGCCTCTGCCGTGTAAATCCAGCCTAAGTGCTCAGGGAATCCATTCCCCACTCCACTTGCAAGCAAGACTATTCTCTCCATATTTTTCAAGTGGAGACCTCAGACCCCAGAGATTATAGCCTATAATAGAGTCTTTTTAAGCGGCTTGGTTTTCTGTTATTCAGGTCTCCAGGCAGACCCAAATAACAGAAACCCGAACCCAAGTGCAAATTTGATCCTAGAATCTTCTTTTCTCAGTTCAGTCTTTATTGGGGTCATGTTATGTTCACATCTGTGCCTTGTGTGTTTTCATCCAGTGATTTTCATCAATCACTACGACAGACTCCGCTGTAGATGTGAACCCAGCCTTAGCCATAGCCCTTCTTGCAGTCACCTCTGCATAACAGCAATGCACTGTCAATAAGACTACATTCACATCTGCAACTGATACTCCATCGCAGTATCCTCCTGAAAATCAGCAGAGGAAAATGATGTATTTCTCCTTTGTGACTTTTTCTGTAGCCCTGAGGCAGAGACACCAACCTGGGAGAACCCTTCACAGGTTGATTCACCAATGGCAAATTGCAGGAAAAGTGGAAGTGTTTTTTTTTAAGGGTGTGGCCTTTATAGAAGGGCACAGTTACATATATCCAGACCACATATAACAATATTAGACCTAAGATTATTACTGGTTAATAGAGATGAGCGAGTACTGTTCGGATCAGCCGATCCGAACAGCACGCTTGCATAGAAATGAATGGACATAGCCGACACGCAGGGGGTTAAGCGGCCGGCCGCCGTCAAAGTGGAAGTACCAGGTGCATCCATTCATTTCTATGGAGCGTGCTGTTCGGATCGGCTGATCCGAACAGTACTCGCTCATCTCTACTGGTTAATTAAAATCAACAATTGTACCATTTATATAAAATTTTATTTTATTTTAGTAATTGTTCTTCATTAGTTATTTTTTTATCATCTATAGGCTAGTATATTATATGCTTAGAAAATATATTTTGACTTATACAATGTCCTGGCATATACAGACCTCTCTATACACCAATAGATTATACAAGAACAGTACAATAGTATGGCAGCTTGGTATAAGATAAAAAAAAACAACAACCTGTATTGTAACTAATAGAGCTTGTGGCTCAGTCAGTAGAGCAACAACCTTACATAACAAGTTTCATGGGTCCAAATCCCTGCAAACCTCCTCATTAATATTCACTGCATTGAGGTGAAGGAGGCTATTTGTTTGCCTGAAAATCTTGAGACTCCCAGATGAGTTGATATGCCTGCTGATGTGGTGCATATTAATAAATACTACTTACAAAAGGCGCATGTTTGGGGTGTGTCAATGTCAAGACTGGACGTGGCCACATCAGTAGGCCGCAGGGTAAATGTTTAGCTGGCAGCAGTTTATTCCTATATGAGCCACAGCTGAAATCGGCAAGATGATTTCAAATGGTTAAACATCCTCGCATTGTCCATTATGTCTTTAATAACTGTAATGATTGTGGTGATACAACATAGTTTTTTTTCTGTTGATCAGTGTCAAATAAATCTGACGAAATGCTTTTGTGCCTCCTATTACAGTCTCCATGAATCGGTATCATATCATTTAGATTTTATCTAGTGAAAACACAAATACATTTCACCTAAGCATCAAGCCAAATTCAGTTCACGAAATTGATAAATTTAATTCCTTACAAACTTGACAGTTTGTTAAATAAGGGAGTAAAATGAGCCTCTGCTGAAAATATATTTAAATAATGTGCCAGACGTGGTCTGAAGTGAAAATATTCTGGGGGAAAAAGAGCATTCGAAAAATTGCTAATTTAAGCATATTGTAGTGTTACGCTATTGCCATCTGGTGGTCTTTTGGAGAGATGCATTTAACTACTGTGATAATGAAGCATTGAAGTACTGAAGGACCAAACTATGCTGGTTATCTTGGGCGCTAATTCATTAGTCAAGAGCAATATGAGAACAGAATTGTTGAATGTCAATTATACCTACAAAAACGCTGGTGATTTCCCTATAGCAGAGATGGCGAACTTTTCAGAGACCGAGTGCCCAACCTACAACCCAAAATCCACTAAATTATTGCAAAGTGCCAACACAGTAATTTAACCTTAATACTGTGCAGATCCACAATGGTGGACAGTTAAAGACCTGCAAAATACAGTCAGAATGGGGCTTTACCGTGCTTTCAATGATACAAACAACTTTGTACTGAAAGATAAAGGTCTCTGCATCTGGTACTTTTAAACAATTAATGTCCACTATTTATATTGCACAGGATCTGTGTTATAGCGACCATGCAAAGTTATTACAGCCTGTACTAATATCACGTCTGCTATAAAACAGATACTGTGAGATATAAATAGTGAGAACCCCCACACAATTCAATCTGCTCCACGATGACCCCCACATAGATCTGCACCACAGTGCCCCCCCCCCCAGTATTACCGTATATGCTCCACTTTGGACTCCCACATGGTATTATATGCTCCACTTTGGACCCCGACATGCTATTATATGCTCCACTTTGATTCCCCACATGGTATTATATACTCCACTTTGGGTCCCCACACGGTATTATATGCTCCACTTTGTGGCCCCCACATGCTATTATATGCTCCACTTTGGGTCCCCACACGGTATTATATGATCCACTTTGGGTCCCCACACAGTACTATATGTTCCACAGTGGCCCCCACTCAGTATTATATGCTCCACGTTGGGCACCCACACGGTATTATATGCTCAACTTTGGGCCCCCACACAGTACTATATGCTCCACAGTATTCTCCTATACCAGATTCCCCATTAGTGAGCAATCCCAATGACAGAGCACGTGCCAGCATGTGTGCCATAGGTTCGCAACATGGCCCTATAGGTATAATGAAAGCAGAAAGTCCACATAAGAAACCTTTGCGGATTTCCTGTGAAAAGTGCGGCAGAAAAAAACTATGATGTGTTACCACTGCAGTTTTTCCTGCAGCGCTTTTTTACTTTACTTTTACTTTTTTGAAGATCTGTGAGGGTCTGACACCTGGGATCCCTGTGGATCAGCTGTATGAAATGGCAGGAGTGCTCCCTGAGCTCCGCTTCTGCTTTACAGGCCATGAGAAATCACATCCATTGGTCAGATAGCCTGATCACAGCTCACTCCCATTGATGTGAAAGGGCTAAGTTGTGATGCAAAGCACAGTCACTGTACGACACTGGGCTTGGTAAGTACTGAAAAAGCTGCAGCGCTCACCCAAATACTGACTCAAACAGATGATCGGTGGGGGCTCTGGTGTCGAAACCCTGTCTATCCTAAAATAAGTCATCAATTGTTTAGCTTGGAAAACCGTTTTAAAGGGCTTATCCAGACATGCAAAATTTGTTGGCACAGATACTAGAATGGTGACGTTATTGGAAATGTGTTGGAGCCTCATGCTGTCTGAACAGCTATATTGTACTTTGGAAGGCGCCACATTGCAGAGAAAATATATATAAAAACTTCCTTGGTGCCTTCTCTCTGTCCTGCTAAGCTTGAATAACAGGTCTCTCCCTGTTTGTGTATAGCGAGATATCAGGAAACTGCCTAGCAGACACTTCTCCCTGTCTATGGCTCAGTTTTAAACAATGGATAATGCATAAATCCTCCATGCCAAATTCATTATAACGGCATAAATTACGGTATGCTTGGCGTACATTCGACTTTCAACTGCAGGGACATGCGATGTTCCAGATTCAGTATATAGTATAGAATTAGGTGCAAATAACTACAGTGCACAGTTCATCAAGATAGCGTATGTTATGCCAGTCTTGTTGTGCTTACTTTAAAGGGAGTCTGTCAGCAAGAAAATCTGTATAAAACTAATGACAGTACTTTGTAGGGTGGCTTCTAGACATTCCAAAGATATCTGTGTTATTCTGCATTGCAGCTCCATTTTCATGAAAAATCAGCATTTCATTCTTACGCAAATTAGCTGAAACGAGCTTTAGGAGCTTTTCTTCTCTTGCTCGCTTCAAATAACCACCACTAACTGCAGATAGTTTGACAAAGTGGGTGATGTCCCAGCAAGAGAAGAAACGCCCCTAAAGTCCCTTTTCGGCTAATTTGGAGAAGAAAAAATGCTGACTTTCATAAAAATGGAGCTGCAATTCAGAATAAGACAGACATCTTTGGAAAGTGTAGAAACATCCCTACAACGTACACCGATTTTCCTACTGACAGATTCCCTTTACTGTTTTCCGTACACTGCAGAATTTCAGAGTAAATCATCTTTGCAATGAGATTCACCTGTCAATATTTCATTGTGTCCACAATATGATTTGCTTTACAGAATCCCTTTGAAGTGGTTCTTTAGGATTTATTTTTCTTTCGATGGGTGATATTATCAGGTTAAGCAATTTAATATCGGACCAATGAAGAGCCAACACTCGGATGATCTGATGTTCAAGGCTGCTGCCAGTACTGTACAGTGTACAGAGCTGGCTCCATACAATGTATAGTGTCCGAACTGCACTATTACAACTCAGCCTGTATTCACTTCAATGTTAGCACAGCAGCAGTAACGCCATACAGCCACTATACATGTATGGAGACATTTGTTTCTGGCTCTGTACACTGTATAGTACCTGGCACAGGTCTGAACACCTAACACTGGGTTCACACCAGCGTTTGGCACTCCGTATTAGGTTTCCGTCTTCTGCCGGCAGAAGACGGAAACCTGTCATGCCGAGTCCGGCCATGAGCGCCGGTGAGCGTTTTATGCTGTCCACGGCGAAACCGTTTTTTTTTAAACCGGTCACAGAGTACTGCATGTCCGACTCTGTGTCCGGTTAAAAAAAACGGTTTCGCCACGAGAGCATAAAACACTCACCGGCGTTCACGGCCGGACACTTTTCAAACCCATTCAAATGAATGGGTTTGAAAGATGCTGGCAGGTTTCCGTCTGCTGCCCTGTTTTGTGCAGGAAACGGAAACCTGCAGAACGGAGTCCCGGGCGCAGATGTGAACAAGCCCTTATCGGTATGGGACTCTGTTGGCCCCGCTCCAATCTGATACTGATAACCTAACAATAGGCCATCAAAAAAAATATCACAGAATATACATTATTATATAAACTATTATAAATGTCTGACAATGGGAAAGAAATGTTACTGTCCTTCATTCCATAAATGCTTCATTTTTACAATTATTTCTCATTCGATATACTTTATGAGTCACAGTATTAATAAGTATGCCGAGGGCTTCATAGTTTACAATGCACACAATGCCATTAGCTGGCGCAGCTATTGTGCGGAGGATGGACGTTCTATTACTCCTTTGCCATTTGTCTCATTTACGGATTTATAATAAGTACAAGACTGATAGACTAAACGCTCTATGAATGGTTGGCA
Organism: Leptodactylus fuscus; assembly: GCF_031893055.1. Classification (NCBI taxonomy): domain Eukaryota; kingdom Metazoa; phylum Chordata; class Amphibia; order Anura; family Leptodactylidae; genus Leptodactylus; species Leptodactylus fuscus. Next base: position 35,198,382 of record NC_134273.1, read on the forward strand.
TGGTTAGGACAATTATTAATGGTGTGTCATTTCAGCTCTGGGCACAATGAATGTATAATGTGAAGGACGCGGCACAAACAGAACATTCTGAAGCTCACGTCACCCTATTAACAGAACTACTCTAATGTGAACTAAAAAAATCTGGAGACATTCAACAGGATCATACACTGAGGGCCTCTGAACAAATGAAGAAAATGCACAAATTAGGGGAGATTTAGGAAATGTCCTAAAAGGAGACTGATTATTGTCACCCATAGCAACCAATCACAGCATAGCTTTTATTTCATATTCTACTCTAGATAAACGAAACCTATTCTGTGATTGGTTGTGATGGTGAGGGCAGTTTACTTTGAAAGTTTTAGCAGTCTCCCTAATTATGCAAAAACCAGGTGATGTCACAGTACAGACAATGCACACAGTGATGTCACAGTACAGACAATGCGCACAGTGATGTCACAGTACAGACAATGCGCACAGTGATGTCACAGTACAGACAATGCGCACAGTGATGTCACAGTACAGACAATGCGCACAGTGATGTCACAGTACAGACAATGCGCACAGTGATGTCACAGTACAGACAATGCGCACAGTGATGTCACAGTACAGACAATGCGCACAGTGATGTCACAGTACAGACAATGCACACAGTGATGTCACAGTACAGACAATGCACACAGTGATGTCACAGTATAGACAACGCACACAGTGATGTCACAGTACAGACAACGCGCACAGTGATGTCACAGTACAGACAACGCGCACAGTGATGTCACAGTACAGACAACGCACACAGTGATGTCACAGTATAGACAACGCACACAGTGATGTCACAGTACAGACAACGCACACAGTGATGTCACAGTACAGACAATGCACACAGTGATGTCACAGTACAGACAATGCACACAGTGATGTCACAGTACAGACAATGCACACAGTGATGTCACAGTACAGACAATGCACACAGTGATGTCACAGTACAGACAATGCACACAGTGATGTTACAGTACAGACAATGCACACAGTGATGTTACAGTACAGACAATGCACACAGTGATGTCACAGTACAGACATGGTATTCCTTGGTCGAATGAAGGGAGTCCTGTCAAAGTCTCTGTGTGACCCTAGCCAAAAACTGGAAGTCAAATTTAACACCTTTCTGCAGCAGAACAGTGAACCTTACAAATTCTAGAATCCAGAGCATCATCAGCCCTTGGCCTTTCTAAGCAGGTATCAGATCCACAACTCCTAGTGAGCCCACAGAAGGTCTGTAATGAGAGTTTCCATCAATACAGATAAAAGAGCTCATTGTCTTGGTAAAGGCCAGGGAATGAGCAGTGCAAAGTATTTCATTATTACTCACCTCTCTAAGCACCCTGGACTCCTTGCCTCTTCCCTGCTTCAGTGCGTTTGCTGACAGGGTTACATGTGCTGGGGCTAGAGTGAGAAAAATCAAGGAGCCTAGAGAGGTGAGCAATAATGGAATCCTAAGCACCACTTGCCCCAGTATCCTGGCAACACTAATTTGTGTAATTAACAGCACCTGTTACTTACCTGAGGCACCTAACAGGTGGTGGCAATAACTAAATCACACTTGCAGCCAGTTGAAATGGATTAAAGTTGACTCAACCTCTGTCCTGTGTCCTTGTGTGTACCACATTGAGCATGGAGAAAAAAAAGAAGACCAAAGTACTGTCAAAGGCCTTGAGAAGCAAAATTGTGAGGAAGCATGAGCAATCTCAAGACTACATGTCCATCTCCAAAGACCTGAATGTTCCTGTGTCTACCGTGCGCAGTGTCATCAAGAAGCCCATGGCACTGTGGCTAACCTCCCTAGATATGGACGGAAAAGAAAAATTGACGAGAGATTTCAACGCAAGATTGTGTGGATGGTGGATAAAGAACCTCGACTAACATCCAAACAAGTTCAAGCTGCCCTGCAGTCCGAGGGTACAACAGTGTCAACCCGTACTATCCGTCGGCGTCTGAATGAAAAGGGACTGTATGGTAGGAGACCCAGGAAGACCCCACTTTTACCCAGAGACATAAAAAAGCCAGGCTGAAGTTTGCCAAAACTTACCTGAGAAAGCCAAAAACGTTTTGGAAGAATGTTCTCTGGTCAGATGAGACAAAAGTAGGAAAAGGTATCAACATAGAGTTTACAGGAAAAAAAAGAGGCCTTCAAAGAAAAGAACACGGTCCCTACAGTCAAACATGGCGGAGGTTCCCTGATGTTTTGGGGTTGCTTTGCTGCCTCTGTCACTGGACTGCTTGACCGTGTGCATGGCATTATGAAGTCTGAAGACTACCAACAAATTTTGCAGCATAATGTAGGGCCCAGTGTGAGAAAGCTGGGTCTCCCTCAGAGGTCATGGGTCTTCCAGCAGGACAATGACCCAAAACACACTTCAGGTCAGCACTAGAAAATGGTTTGAGAGAAAGCCCTGGAGACTTGTAAAGTGGCAGCAATGAGTCCAGACCTGAATCCCATAGAACACCTGTGGAGAGATCTCTTGATGGCAGTTTGGAGAAGACCCCCTTCACATCTCAGGGACCTGGAGCAGTTTGCCAAAGAAGAATGGTCCAAAATTCCAGCAGAGTATTATAAGAAACTCATTGATGGTTACCGGAAGCGGTTGTTCGCAGTTATTTTGTCTAAAGGTTGTGCTACCAAGTATTAGGCTGAGGGGGCCAATACTTTTGTCCAGCCCATTTTTGGAGTTTTGTGTAAAATGATCAATGATTTGACTTTTTTTTTTTTCATTCTCTTTTGTGTTTTTTCATTTCAAGCAAAATAAATGAAGATATTAATACCAAAGAGTTTGTGCTTGCAATCATTTTCTGGAAGAAACCAAGTATTATCTGGCAGAATTGCAGGGGGGCTAATACTTTTGGCCAACACTGTATACACTGCAACTAAAAGCACAGCATTAATAACCCCACAACATGTCAGTTATTGCTGCAGGTCTCACCCAAGCTTTCAACCTTTGCAATACAAAGACCAGGCGGAATGTGGTACAACAACAAAAGGGAAACCTCCTCCCACGGCTGTTAACCCCAACATACAATAAAAACTCTGACACGCTCTTGGATGGTAAAATAGTGGGGGTCGGCCACAGCTTTATTAAACTATAAACATATCGGCAGGCCCTGCTATCCCCCTCCCCTTTACTCTTGGACCAAGCGTGTCACCGGAATGCCCCGCCACCGCCTGCGGTGTGCATGTGTATGATGTTCAACGGGTGACGCGCTCCATCTTCTACCACCGATGACCAGAAGGGGAATGGAGGGGAAAGGTGCAAGGTCCCGCCAACATGCAAGCTGTGACACCTGAAAAAAATAATCCAGAATAAATAACAAGGCAAAGAAACAACGAAACCAATAAATAATAAACAACCGTAATAATACACAGAGAACCAACAACAGTGGGGAGGGCGGGAGGGAAACACGTCCTGCTCCGACGCTGGCGGGGATCCGAAAGGAAGTCCCCGCCCAGCGCCGGAAGTTACATTGGACGCGTAACCCCGCCTCCTCCGAAAACCCCGCCCCGGACAGCAACAGCCGCCGGGAGGGGAAAAGAGAGGAGGGAGGGGGAGCCACACGCCCGGTCAAGACCCGGACAGCTTAGGCAGCCGTCCGGGTCACAGACCAGGCGGAATGTGGTACAACAACAAAAGGGAAACCTCCTCCCACGGCTGTTAACCCCAACATACAATAAAAACTCTGACACGCTCTTGGATGGTAAAATAGTGGGGGTCGGCCACAGCTTTATTAAACTATAAACATATCGGCAGGCCCTGCTATCCCCCTCCCCTTTACTGTTGGACCAAGCGCGTCACCGGAATGCCCCGCCACCGCCTGCGGTGTGCATGTGTATGATGTTCAACGGGTGACGCGCTCCATCTTCTACCACCGATGACCAGAAGGGGAATGGAGGGGAAAGGCGCAAGGTCCCGCCACCGGACCCCGACGTAAACCTACAAAGGGGTCCGACCCCCCTCCAAGAGCATAAAGAGCGCACGCTCAATGCCATCCTGAAGCCCAGACAAGAAAATGTCTAGGCCAATATCAGACAAATGGACACCATCCCTCCGGAGCAGCGCCCTGTTATCACCCTCAAGCTGCCTGTGCTGAACCACGACTCCCGATCGGGAGCGCACGTGGCGCGAAACACGCAAATTGAGCAGGCGCCTTGCACGCTCCAAAGCTGCTGGGTCTCGAGCATCACGCCATCTGGCCCGGGGAACAATTTCGGACCATACAATAACAACATCCTGAAAAAAGGCAGGAAAGCGGTCAATATCAGATCTAATCAACGAAATCAATTCGGACAAGCGTATCACGCCCAAATCGTTGCCCCCGGCATGAAACACCAGCACCACTGGGGCCTGGGAGGTCCTTCCAATTTCGACAACCTGAGGCAACATTTCCGACCAACTCATCCCTCTGACTCCATGCCAGCGCAGCTCCGCTTCTTGAAAACCAAGCTGCAAACCTCCAGGCCGGATGGCAGCGCGCCGCGCCGCCCAATAGATGTACGAGTGGCCTAGAATCCAAACCACTGGATATGGACCTAAAATAGAGAACAAAGTTAATGACCCTTTTTTTTTTTTTTTTCTTTTTTTTTATAAGTTATTAAAGGAAAAAATAAACACCACAAAACCGCAAAAGGTAAAAACAAAGCTAAGCCGGGCGTACGTAACGCCGATAACAATTAGACCGCCAGCGGCCAATACGCTTAATTTCCTCCTCAGTGAGGCCCGCCGCATCGGCCGCGGTAGCTGCCCCGATGCGAAAAGAGTGGGTGCCAAAGTCCTCAGACGGAACCCCTAACGCGGAAAGACAGCGCTTAAACAACGATTCGAACTGGAACCTCGTAAAAAATGAGCCATCAGCATGAACTAAAAACTGGCTAGACAAGGGGCAAACCGCAACAAAACAACGCACTCGATCAACGGGGCATAAGGGGCCTTCTAAACGCGAGATAGTCAACCAAGTACCTTGCCCGTAGGGATCCGTCTTAGACCGTTTAACCCGAACACAGATGGAATCCTGCAACAACACCACATCGTCCGCAGCCAACCCACCCGCTGCTCGCCGAGACGGAGCGACTAATTCACCCACACGCAAGGCACCGAAAAAGGCTAAAACAAAAGCGCAACTCAACAATAACGCCTCAAACGGAGACGAACAAACTGACTCAGATATCCCGACCAGGCGACGCAACAGGAAAAACGAAATCGGTCGACGTTTATCAACCGGGCGAGCCGCCTTCTTCCAACCCCGCAAAATCAACTGAAAAGCAAACTCTTTCGTCACATCCGGAAAACCCAACAACTTAAGCCCAAAGGCTACACCCGACAACCTTCTGGCCGCGGTAGCGGCCGACACAGCATCTGACCTCAAACGAGCTAAGTAAGCAAACGTTAAGTCCCTACAGCAGTCAGGATCTAACAATCTCTCCGGGGAACCAAAGGACAGCCACTCATTCCACGCCTTACCATGCGCTGCCCACGTCGCCGGCGTAACAGCATCTTGCAATAACGGGCTCAAGACCGCAGAACCAGGTCCCACAGCAAAGGAGGGCACGGGCAGCCCACCAAATCCGCTCTCGGGTGCATGTCTCTGAAGCGCTCCCACTGAAAACGAGAAAGAGAATCAGCAACAGTATTATCAACACCCGGGACATGGCGAGCCCTGAAAACCAAATTAAACTGTAAACATTTCAAGACTAAACGACGAAGCAAAGCTAAAACAGGCAAAGAGCTTGAAGAGAGGCTATTTATCACCGATACCACACTCTCATTGTCACACCAAAACAAAACCCGCTGGTTCGCCATGTCCGCGCCCCATAACTCCAAAGCCACTACAATAGGAAACAGCTCCAACAAAGTGAGATTACGGGTAAAACCCGCGGACAACCAGCTTTGAGGCCATGGAGCAGCGGACCAGCGGGAACCAAAAACGGCTCCATAACCAGACGAACCCGCAGCTTCAGTGAAAAGCTGAAAGTCGGAATTGCACAACTCCTTCTCGGGGAAACAAGAAACGCCAGTATAATCTAAGAGAAAGGACTTCCAAACCTTCAAGTCCTCCCGCAGGACGCTCGTTATCCACACATAATGATGCGGCATGCGGACTCCAGCCGTGGCCATAGACAGGCGGCGAGAAAAAACACGCCCCATAGGAAAAATCCTACACGCAAAGGCCAACTGCCCCAGCAACGACTGCAAACGGGACAGCTGGACCTTGCGAGCCGACAGGCAAAAATCCACATCCGCACGGAGGCGAGACAACTTGTCCTGCGGGAGCTGAAGGATCATACGGTCCGAGTCAATGAGTATACCCAAGAAGGAGAGTGACGAAACCGGACCCTCAGTCTTGTCAAGCGCGAGGGGAACACCAAAATAACCTGTGAAAAAACGAAACGTATTAAGCAAGTATTCACACAGACGAGAAGAAGCAGGACCAACAAAAAGAAAGTCGTCCAAATAGTGAATTACCGATTGAGACCCCGTCTCCTGCCGTACCACCCACTCTAAAAACGTGCTAAACAACTCAAAATACAGGCAAGAGATGGAGCACCCCATCGGTAAACACATATCATAGTAAAAGGAACCCCCGAACTGACAACCCAAAAGATGATAACAATCGGGATGTACCGGCAACAGGCGAAACGCAGATTCGATATCCGATTTCGCCATGAGGGCACCCCTGCCAGCATTGACCACCAAAGAGACCGCTTTATCAAAAGAAACATAGGACACCACCGTCTCCTCCTTCGGGATACCATCATTCACGGATTCACCCGGAGGAAAGGACAAGTGATGTATCAATCTGTATTTGCCGGCCTCCTTCTTCAGGACCAAACCCAGCGGGGACACCCTGAAATTTGGAAAAGGGGGTTGCGCAAATGGACCGGCTAAACGGCCCAACTCAACTTCTTTATCAATTTTGGCCTGAGCCACAACTAAATCTTTCTGAACAGACCGTAGATTATCAGTAAACATAACAGAACAACTAGGAACGTGAGGTATATAGAAACCGAACATAAAACCATTAAACAGTAGGTCTGCTTCCTGTCTCCTGGGGTACCTGTCGAGCCAGGGGCGCATCCTTACTGCGCTCACCAGCGTCCTCGGGTTTACCCGCACCAGATTTGGCGGCTCTGCCGCGCTTGGCGCAACGCAGAGCGGAATGTGCTCCTCCGCAAATCGAACATTCATGCTTGAAACGGCATGAGGTGAAGAAACGACAGTGTCCTTCATTAAACATCCAGCAGGCACCTGGCCTGCGAACGGCCGCGGAGGGAGAACCAGCTCCCCCAGCGGCCGCGGATGGAAAGGGAGAAGAAACCGGCTTCGGCGAGAGCATCAACTGAATCCAAATGTCGGTAGCCTTAGAGGCCCAACCAACTTCCGGCTGAAGCGCCAACCTACGCCGGAACTCCTCGTCGTATCTCCACCATGCCGTTCCACCATAGAGCTTGTGAGCAGTAAAGATAGTTTCCAAATACACGAAAAGATCAGCCGCCAAAGATGGTGCTGACTGACACAATATACAAGCATAAATAGCAAAAGCTTGTAACCAATTAGAAAACGTCTTGGCTACTTTGGGCTTCTTATCTTCACCCCGACCAAACCCTCTCTCCTTATCTACCGTCATCTGATCGGGGGACAACAAGGACCAGATGTCAATATACTCATTAGCCGTGATCTTGTGGCGAAGCTCGGCTGGGACATGGGTACCCAACGGAGCCACCACGCAAAAATAAGAATCACGGAACCTCAAACCGGAAGGAGGGGGAACCGGCTCAGGCTGTGCACTAGTTGCCCCTGGAGAAGCAAGTGACTGCCCCCTACCTTCCAACTGACTAACCATTGCTTTTAACACATCCAATACATCACCACCAGCCGGTGGTGTTTGCGAAGACCAAGCCTGTGAACAGGACAACTCACCAGCCGGAATCACTGGGATCTGTGACGAAGCGACCAGGGGTGGAGGCAACGGAGCCACAACAGGAGGAGGTTCAGGAACCACAACAGCAGGCACGACTGGAACGCCCTGGGCGGAACCGTATTCTCTCCTCCCACTCCGCCTCCTGGAACCCTGCTATAATGCGAACGCCGGGACCTACGGGAATCACATGAGGAGGAGGACGAACGAGACTCCGACCGACGCCGGCTATAGCGAGACCCACGCCGCCTCCGGCGACTTCGTGACCTAGAACGACTACGATACCGCCGAGACTGCCCAGAACGCATCGACACATCATCCTCCGGCCCAAAACTCCTGTAGGAGCGGGCCCCCGACCCCGGCGCATGACTAGACAGGGAACGGGAGTGACCAGGTGGCAAAACATGAGGAGTTCCAGGCACATACTCTACATCAAAGAACTCCTCTTCGCTCTCCTGAAACAACACTGGGGAGGCTGCGGCCGGCAACGGAGCCAACGCAGACACATGAGCTAAAGTGCCAGCCGCCGTATCCTGGGCTGGTGCAGCACTGTCTACCCCCGCAGGGGCGGTAGTTGCCCTCCCAAACCACCACGCCAATCTACCCGGCGGCGGTGGGGGTGCCCCAGGAGGAACCGCAGCCGCAGATGCACTAGGCCCCACAGGGGGCGCTACAACTAAGGCCTGTTGGGAGGCTTCCATAGGGGGAGCACTCCCTGAAACATGCTGGGAGGAGGGCGGGGGGCCCATCGCCGGCCTATCGACCGAAGGGCCACTGCCACTGGAGACCCCCCCCCCCCCCCGTACTGGCTGCCATAACGGAGACCGGGGGGCGGCGCCCGCGAGCCCGGATGCCCGCACCCCCAGACAGGGAAGCTGCGCGCCGCCCGGTGCGCGCAGGAGCCCGGGCGGCACGCGATACTGAGCGGGCGACCCCCCGCGCCGGAGCCCTGCTCCGGCTACTGGGGGCCGCATCAGGGGACAGCCGCACGGGAGGCCTCGCCGTCCTGCTAGGCCGGGTAGAGGCCTCACGCTGCGGCATCGGTGGAGCGGGAGGCAGGCTGGAGCCGCCGCTCGCAGTGAGCAGCGTCCCCAACCACGCCGTCCCCTCGTCCCTTACCCGCTGTTGCAGCAGCTCCATGAGCTGCTGTTGACGAGCCGTCGGGTCCATCGGCGCTGCAGGGAAACACGTCCTGCTCCGACGCTGGCGGGGATCCGAAAGGAAGTCCCCGCCCAGCGCCGGAAGTTACATTGGACGCGTAACTCCGCCTCCTCCGAAAACCCCGCCCCGGACAGCAACAGCCGCCGGGAGGGGAAAAGAGAGGAGGGAGGGGGAGCCACACGCCCGGTCAAGACCCGGACAGCTTAGGCAGCCGTCCGGGTCACAGGTTGAAACCTGTAGAAGAGCTAGAGTGATTCCTGAAGGTTTGCTGGAGCAATAATCACCCTGTTTTGAGTATTTGTTGCTGCAGTGCCCTTTAGAGATGCATGAATTGCATTGCAAAGGGGCCCACTGAGACAACGTCACACAGGAGCCCACACAAGCCTGGAGGTCTCTATGTTAAAATCATTGAATATTCTACATTTTCGAGAATGAGATTCGTTGATGTGAAGCCATCTCAAAAGATTCACTTCCTAATAAGTTTCGGCATGCTGTAGAGTATGACATTGACACAGAAATAGCCTCAGTATCAGACAGCCCTTAAAGCTTCATTTATACAAGGGTAGAGAATAGAGATGAGCGAGTACTGTTCGGATCAGCCGATCCGAACAGCACGCTCCATAGAAATGAATGGAAGCACCTGGTACTTCCGCTTTGACGTCGGCCGGCCGCTTAACCCCCCGCGTGCCGGCTACGTCCATTCATTTCTATGCGAGCGTGCTGTTCGGATCGGCTGATCCGAACAGTACTCACTCATCTCTAGTAGAGAAAGAACAGAGCAACTGGTAATATACAGAGGCTCATCTACCAATCGTAGTTATACAGCATTATGATGATGCTTGAATATATATATATATATATATATATATATATATATATATATACAGTATATATATATGCTATTTTTGCTCAAAATGTTAGCGTGAGCGCAATCCGCTCTAAGTATCACCGTATTAAAGTCCAAATTAATACAACCGGTATATAAGATGTCTTTGAGTAACACACACACATAGCTTTTGTGTATATAGTGGGTTCTGATTGAATGGTGGGAAAAAAGATAGTTTAAATACATTGTATAGACAAAGAACAGGTAGTTCTGGTACATGGCTATTGGATAAGACATAATAGAGGAGCCGCATTCCATAATGGCTTCCAGGGGGGATGAGCTCTCTAAACAAAGAGGAACCAACAGCCATGGTCCTGCAAGGAATCCAAATAGGATACACAAGCTAGCATCCTCCACATTAGCCCCACTCAATAATGAAACAACTGGCACACAAGTTTAGGTGGAAAGGTACTGGTGTAAGGCACGGTATATATTCATATGTAGAAACAAATATACTGTATATAATTGTAGGTACCTTGAGACAAATGACTGCACTTCAACCAGGCTACATTGCCATCTGGATACTGTGCCCACTGCCAGATCTTCCAACTGGTTCGTTGCTTGTCAGACCTACTTATCCTCAACTGGCTCCTTCAAGTCAGAGCCTTACTCTAGGTCAGTGATGGCGAACCTTTTAGAGACCGAGTGCCCAAACTGCAACCCAAAACCCACTAATTTATCACAAAGTGCCAACACAGCAATTTAACCTTAAAAATGTGTGGATCCACAATTGCACACAATTACAGACCTGCAAAATATGGTCATACGAATGGGGCTTTATAGAGCTTTCTGCTCCACTGTGACCCTCACAGAGTCCAATCTGCTTTACATTGACCCACACACAGTATAATCTGTTCCACGGATGGGTGCCCAAAGAGTGGGCTCTGAGTGCCACCTCTGGCATCCGTGCCATAGGTTCGCCATCACAGCTCTAGGTTTACACCTGCACCCGGTTTCTGTTCTTCAGGGACCACTTGGGACCATAGACTATAAATGGGTCGGCCGGTTCTCCATGCAAAATATGTGGAGAGAAAAGTCCTGCTTGCAGCATTTTTCAAGCGGATTTGGAGGCGGAATCCCTGAAGGTAGATTGATCACTGGTGTGAATCCAGCTTTAGGCTGCTTACCCACCCTGAGGGTTCAATTGAGTCAGCACCTGCTATCTTGAGGGACCAGCAGGGCAAGCTGTGTCCACACCCTACAGCTGTTGTTTGGTGTCCAGCCAATGCACTTGATGCCAAGGGGTCACCAGGTCTTCTGAGAAACCACCAGAGTATAATAATAGCAGTTTCGTTTTGGCCGTGTTTGGTCTGAACGAAACTGCTGGTTGATTTTGTCTAAATCCCCCCCAAGGGACTCCGGGTGCCGGGCCAGAGAAAAATCCCTGGTATATATGATACCTGTAAACTACAGTCATGGGAGGTGGGAGACTATAACAGGTATAAGATGAGTAAAAGCTGCCATATATACTCAAAGGAGGTGGAGATCATATATAAATACCTCTTCTCCTAGCATCTCCAAAGTCTCTTCACCTACATGTTAAATGGGAGAAAGCAGGGGATATAGAGCAGCACAGGGTCTATTTTTCCCCTTTTTTAGCTATCATTGATCCAACACCAATCATTCGTTATTTCTCCATTATTCCTTATTGCTGTGACACTTTTGCCCATCTTGGTGTCAATGCCCTATTGTTTCCGAATTATATTGCCTCACTACCCTGGTCAGTTGCACTTTATCCAGATTAATTTTTAGTCCGGACCCACCTCCCCCTCCTCTTTTTCTACCTGAGGGATTATCCCTAATCCCTAAATTAGTTGCTGCCAACAAAAAAAAGGGGGAGGGTGAAGTAAATTATCATTAGTATTCGGAGAGTTTTTTTCCCTGTACAACTACTTTTTCCTATAAATTAGCTCAATAGTCCAGTGTACAGCTGGTAAATGATTCATTGTGCCTCTTGTGTTTATGCTAAATATGTTTGCTTCCAAGGAGTTTATATTATTCTGGTCACTTCAAGACCCCTCCACCCTCTACCCCGCTGGTTTGTCCACATTTTCTTTCTCTAACACATTTAAAAGCTGGGGGAGGGCAGAAGCAGCTAGAAAACAATATATGTAGGGCTGCAGAACAAAGGGAATACTGGCTTCTGTTTTTTGTTCTGGAGAAAATAAGAAAACAAAACATGTAAAGTGCATGTATGCAGTACTTTTCTCTCCACATGATTCATGTAGAAACCACACGGACCCCATTATAGTCTATGGGGTCCGTGTGGTTTCTTAGCTAACCACTTTTTAATGTGTATAGGTTTCCGTTCGAGGGGGTCCCCAAGCGGATTCCCCAAAGGGAATAACGAACGCAGATGTGAATGGCTTTAGTTTTAAAACCCATTGAAATCAATTGGTTTTAATCCGGACAGTTCAAAATCAATTTTTTAAGCTTTCAGATACTGAATTGAAATGGATTTGCCGAACACAGATGTGAACCGGGCCTTAAGCAAGTTGTTCTATGACAATTAGAAAGAAATAGAAAGTATGTATATTTGTACACATGCCTATCTATGTCCATATATACACATTTGTGTACATATATCTATCTATGTCCATACATACACGGACCTCTGTTATACATACACAACTAAGTCTATATATACACATACCTCTGATACACACACCTGTTATACGTACATAAATACCTATTTGCATATACACACATAACCCTATTATACATACATACCTATGTCCATATATACACACCTCTGATACACATATACCTCTGTTATACATACATACCTATGTCCATATATACACACACCTGTTATACATACATGGCTATTAAGTGCGTCTATACACACACCTTTGTTACACATATACAACTACATATATGTATAGAAACACATACATGCACATACACACGTGGACAAAATTGTTGGTCCCCCTCGTTTAATGAAAGAAAAACCCACAATGGGCACAGAAATAACTTGAATCTGACAAAAGTAATAATAAATATAATTTGTTGACAAGCCACAAAGCTTCTGGGGAATGTCCTATGGACAGATGAAACAAAAAACAAAATTATGTCCATGTGTACACGCTTATTACCATTGATACATATGTTTGTCCTATACTAAAGGTTAAATAGGTTAGATACATATGTTTGTTCTATATACAGTATTGGCCTAGTTATATGACCTATCTGTAGGCACATAGCTTCCAAGGAGTTTATAATTAACCTATTTTGTTTTGGTCACTTCAAGACCCTCCACCCTCTGTCCCCCCTTCCCCCGAATACCCGCCCCCGCTGGTTTGTCCACATTTTCTTTCAATGAGACTTTTAAAAACAGGGGGGAGGGCAGGGGAAACTAAAAAAAACAATATATGTAGTTTGCAGGACAAAGGGAATACTGGTTTCTGGTTTCTTGGTAAGGAGAAATTAAAAAACAAACATGTCCATCCAGTCACAACTACATGTACTGTATATATTGTGGATTGTTTACGTTAGTTGTTCTATCACAATTAGAAAGAAATAGAAAGTATATATATATATATATATATATATATATATATATATATATATATATATAGTGGCGTAACAGCTGCCACAGGGCCTTGGACATTAGGGGGCCCAGTGACAGCCGCTACCACTGTTTTTTTTTTATAGGCCGTTGCCGGCTGGAGTTACTCAAGCCAGTAACGGGCCCTACTTACTTACCGATCCTGGCAGGGGCAGGGACCGGTAACTGACACCGTGGGCCCCGCAAACATCATTATTATACTCAGGGGTCTTTTCAGACCCCCGAGTACAATGATCGGAGGCCCGGAAGAGGTAAGCGAACATAACAAACAGTGTTACTTACCTCTCCACACTCCACAAAGCCTTTGGGGCCTACTTGTGTGACGTCTCAGACGTCACATGACCGGGGCCTGCGTCCTTATGCGTTGCGACGCAGACCCCGGTAACATGACGTCCCTCACGTCAATGAAGTGAGCCGACAGCGGGGAGCGCAGGGATAGCTAAGTAACAGTGTTTATGTTTGTATCCCCCTCTCGGTCTCTGATTATTATACTTTGGGGTCTGAACAGACCCCAAAGTATAATAATTGTTAATGGGTGTCCACAATGGAGCATAAAGCACTTACAAAAGGAAAACACCCTTAAATAATTTTCAGTCAATCATATAAAATTTAAGTACATCTTTATTATACCAAATATAATCATAAAATTAAATAGCAGCTAGGCAGATGATAAAGCCAAAGTTGAAAGTACAGGGACAAATAGAGGATTTGAGACTATATATAAATCACAGTTAACACATAGGGCTTAAATATACAGGGTATAAATATATAAATAGCTGTAGACAATAATTTTAACCCTGAAGATAAGGCACTATACAGATATTAAATCATTTTATACTCCATTGCTAGTAATAGTAGGACCAATGGTATAAATACAGCTCAATAGCAAGAAAGTCAAAATACATCCCAAACTGGAGAGCTTCCAAAGGGTTAAAACCCATATAGTGGTATAACATGAATCATACATACATGAATAACGGAAGCCCAGTATATAGATAATTCAAGCTGAAGTCATATCAAATTTTGAAAATACCTGAGGTCATTATAGCAGATGGATACAGTCTCAAATCCTTGAATTATCTATATACTGGGCTTCCGTTATGCATGTATGTATGATTCATGTTATACCACTATATGGGTTTTAACCCTTTGGAAGCTCTCCAGTTTGGGATGTATTTCGACTTTCTTGCTATTGAGCTGTATTTATACCATTGGTCCTACTATTACTAGCAATGGAGTATAAAATGATTTAATATCTGTATAGTGCCTTATCTTCAGGGTTAAAATTATTGTCTACAGCTATTTATATATTTATATATTTATACCCTGTATATTTAAGCCCTATGTGTTAACTGTGATTTATATATAGTCTCAAATCCTCTATTTGTCCCTGTACTTTCAACTTTGGCTTTATCATCTGCCTAGCTGCTATTTAATTTTATGATTATATTTGGTATAATAAAGATGTACTTAAATTTTATATGATTGACTGAAAATTATTTGAGGGTGTTTTCCTTTTGTAAGTGCTTTAGTGGTTGAATTTAATTCCCTCAGCTACTTATATGGTCTATGGATAATTGGTTTTTTTCACAATGGAGCATAATACTGGGTAATGGGGCCACTATGGGGCATAATACTGGGTGATGGGGCCACTATGGGGCATAATACTGAGTGAAGGGGCCACTATGGGGTATAATGCTGTGTGTAGGGGCAACTATGGGGCATAATACTGGGTGAAGGGGCCACTAAGGGGTATAATGCTGAGTGAAGGGGCCACTATGGGGTATAATGCTGTGTGCAGGGGCCACTATGGGGCATAATACTATGTTCAGGGGTCACTATGGGGCATAATACTGTGCACAGGGGCCACTATGGGGCATAACACTGTGTTCAGGTGCCAGTATGGGGCATAATACTGTGTTCAGGGGCCACTATGGGGCATAATACTATGTTCAGAGGCCACTATGCGGCATAATACTGTGTGCAGGGGTCACTATGGGGAATAACACTGTATGCAGGGGTCACTATGGGGCATAATACTGTGTGCAGGGGTCACTATGGGGCATAATACTGTGTGCAGGGGACACTATGGGGCATAATACTGTGTGCAGGGGACACTATGGGGAATAATAATGTATGCAGGGGCCACTATGTGGCATAATACTGTGTGCAGGGGTCACTATGGGGAATAACACTGTATGCAGGGGTCACTATGGGGCATAATACTGTGTGCAGGGGTCACTATGGGGCATAATACTGTGTGCAGGGGCCACTATGGGGCATAATACTGTGTTCAGGTGCCACTATGGGGCATAATACTGTGTTCAGGGGCCACTATGGGGCATAATACTATGTTCAGAGGCCACTATGCGGCATAATACTGTGTGCAGGGGTCACTATGGGGAATAACACTGTATGCAGGGGTCACTATGGGGCATAATACTGTGTGCAGGGGTCACTATGGGGCATAATACTGTGTGCAGGGGACACTATGGGGCATAATACTGTGTGAAAGGGTCACTATGGGGAATAATAATGTATGCAGGGGCCACTATGTGGCATAATACTGTGTGCAGGGGTCACTATGGGGAATAATACTGTATGCAGGAGCCACTATGGGGCATAATGCTGTGTGCAGAAGCCACTATGGGGCATAATACTGTGTGCAAGGGCCACTGTGGGTCATAATACTGTGTGCAGGGGCCACTATGGGGAGAGTTCCCACTAATTTTTTTCTCAATTTAAGCACTGCACATAACTCTGTTATACATACATACCTATGTCCATACACACACACACACACACCTCTGTTACACATATACACCCACATATGTGTACCTATAAATACCCATATATGTATAGATACACATACATGCACATACACCCTTATTACCATAGATACATATGTTTGTCCTATAAGATAAGATAAGATAATCCTTTAATAGTCCCACAGTGGGGAAATTTCAGTATGTTACAGCAGCATAGTAATACAGATACAGGATAATACAGAGTAATATGTTACAGACGTAGACACAGATAAGCTGAGAAGAGAAGATATACTAGGAGTCCATGGCAGCTAAGGAAAAACAGAAGAGAAAGAGGAAGACCTCATGGTCATCCTCATAATCATTAGTTCTCAGTGCGGAGTGATCTTCGTTTGGTCTGATGTAGATTATACAGCCTGGTCGCGGTTGGAAGGAAGGACCTGCGATAGCGCTCCTTCTCACACTTGGGGTGAAGCAGACGGTCGCTTACAGTGCTGCCAAGTCCCATCAGGGTCCCATACATGGGGTGGGATTTGTTCCCCCGCATGGAGGTCACTACGGACAGTATCCTTCTGTCACCCACCACCTGTACTGGGTCCAAGGGGCTCCCCAGGACAGAGCTGGCCCTCCTGATCAGCCTGTCAAGTCTATTTCTGTCCCTGGTTGATATACTGCTTCCCCAGCAGGCCACACCGAAGAAGATGGCTGAGGCAACCACAGAGTTGAAGAAGGCCCTAAGAAGTGTCCCCTGGACTCCGAAGGCCCTCAGCCTCCTGAGCAGGTAGAGTCTGCTGTGGCCCTTTCTGTGCAGCGTCTCCAGGTGATCAGCCCAGTCTAGTTTATTATTGAGGAGCACGCCCAGGTACTTATAGGTCCTGACTATCTCAATACATGTTCCTTGGATCTCCACCGGGGTCGGAGCACCTCTCCGTTTACTAAAGTCCACCACCATCTCCTTGGTCTTCCCAGCATTAATCCTGAGCTGGTTCTGCTGGCACCATTCAACAAAATCCCGGTTTAAGTCTCTGTATTCCCTATCATCGCCATCAGTGATAAGGCCGACTATAGCAGAGTCATCGGAGTACTTCTGTAAGTAACAGCTGGATGAGTTGTGCCTGAAGTCAGCAGTGTACAGTGTGAAGAGGAATGGGGCAAGAACTGTACCTTGAGGTGCCCCCGTACTACAGATCACAGTGTCAGACACACAGTCCTGGGCTCTCACATACTGAGGGCGGTTTGTCAGGTAGTCTAGGATCCAGTTGGACAGGTGATGGTCCACACCACCAAGGTTCAGCTTCTCCCTCAGTAGCCCTGGCTGAATGGTGTTGAACGCACTGGAGAAATCAAAGAACATTATTCTCACAGTGTTCCCGGGTTTCTCCAGGTGAGAGAGAGCTCTGTGAAGAAGGTGGATGATGGCGTCATCTACCCCAATGCCTGGCCGGTAGGCAAACTGGAGGGGGTCCAGAGCGGAGCTCACTAGGGGGCGTAGGTGTGTCAGGACCAGTCTCTCTAGGACCTTCATTAGGTGTGATGTCAGTGCTACAGGTCGGTAGTCATTGTAGCCCATCGGGTTGGGTTTCTTTGGGACTGGTACCACGCAAGATGTTTTCCACAGTTGAGGTACCACCCCCAGCTTCAGGCTCATATTGTACATGTGCGTTATAATACCACACAGCTGGTCACTGCACATTTTAAGAACTCTTGCGCTTATACCATCAGGTCCCCCCGCTTTGTTCGCTCTAATTTTCTTCATTTCCTTACACACCTGAGACTCCTGCAGGATCAGATAGTCAGATTGCAGTTGACCGCAGGTCGGTGGGGGTTGGGTCTTGGTGTGTGAGGGGAGGGCGGTTAGCTGACATGCTGGTGGGGGGAGCATTTGCTTGGAGTCGAATCTATTGAAGAATAGATTAAGCTCGTTAAGCCACTTCCTGTCTATACTATAGGTTATATAGTTTAGCTATATATGTTTGTCCTATATACAGTATTGGCCTACTTATATGGCCTATCTGTAGGCACATAGCTTCCATGGAGTTTATAATTAAGCTACTTTGTTCTGGTCACTTCAAGACCCCTCCACCCTGTACCACCTCAATCCACTGGTGAGGGTCTGGCTGAAGATAATTGACAAAGTCATCGCTCCGATCCCAGACAAGTCTAAGTGGGATTCCAGCCCAACAGAGACCTTTCATCTACAGTTCTGCAAGTACCTCCTCTATGTCCATTGCTGCACCTCCAATATGGGATGCCGGGCAGAGCTATGCAGGCTCCCCCTAGGGCTCACTATGCAGAAGAGGGCACTATTATTCTGGACACACATACAGGGCAGCAGCCCTGGCTCTTACCACCACCAAGCCTGGATAAGCCACCGAGCCCTGAGCAAACCTGATGCCCCCCCCCCCCAACCAAGTATCAAACGCCTGCCAAGCCAAAACCCCCAACATGCCCTAAACAAGGCTCAAATAAAAGGGGCCATTGAGAGCGACAAACAGTGATACATCGAGGAATGGAGAAGTGCAATAAATAACTCCAAGAAACTCACCGTGTACCAGTCACTGCAAAGGGACTACACCATGGCCACCTACCTGGAGAGAATACCCCACTCCAAACACAGACAGACCCTGAACCTGTACAGACTGAGTGCCCACAGCCTGGAGATGGAGATGGGGCGGCACAGACAGACATACAAGCCACGGGAGAACAGACTGTGCCAACACTGTGACCAGGGGGCCCTAGAAGACGAGACCCACTTCCTGCTTTACTGCACCCGTACATGACCATCACTCTTGAACAATGTGAAACGTGATTCATCTGACCACATGACCTTTCTCCACTGCTCTAGGGTCCAATCCTTGTGGTCTCTTGCAAATGACAGGCACCGATGTCTGTTGGTCTCTGTCACCAATGGCTTTCGTGTGGCGACACAACTGTTGAGACCCATTCGCATTGTTCGCTCCGAAATGTGTCACTCCGTCGAGTTGAACATCTGTGTGAGCTCAAAGGTGGTTTTCCGGCGGTTATTCTTCACCAGTCGCTTTAGGGCCTCAAGTTTCGAGTATAGTCTTACGCCCACACTTTCCACAGTTGGAGGGGGGTTCTCCACCATCTCGCCATGCTTGTTTGATACGCTGAACAGTTCTCTGTCCGATACCAGTTACTTCGGCTATCTCCTTGGTTGATTTGTTGGCCTGATGCAATCCAATGACTTTCCCCTTCTTGAAGGCACTAACATCTCTTCCTCTGGTAGCTCTTCCGTTGGTAGACATCACTTCACACCTTTAATTATGATCTGTACTTGAAAGGCTACAGCTCAATTATGTATATTCAAGAATATATGCAAATTCCTGTCATGAACAGTTCATAATTATATCAGGGGTGGAACAGTACCTTGTTGCACAATGCAACTTTTTTTATGGCCAGGCAGTGTATACACACATACACCTCTGTTACACATATACACCCACATATGTGTACCTATAAATACCCATATATGTATAGACAGACATAAACTCTTATTGCCATTGATACATATGTTATGTCCTATACTAAAGGTTAAATATGTTAGATACATATGTTTGTCCTATATACAGTATTGGCCTAGTTATATGACCTATAGCTTCCAAGGAGTTTTTAATTAATCTATTTTGTTCTGGTCACTTCAAGTCCCTCCACCCTCTACCCCCCACTGGTTTGTCCACATTTTCTTTATCAGAGGCTTTTAGAAACAGGGGGGAGGGCAGGAGAAACTAGAAAACAATTTATGTAGGGCTGCAGAACAAAGGGAATATTGGATTCTGTTTTTTTTTTTGTTCTGGAGAAAATTAAAAACTCACGTAAAGTCTAGTAGAGTGTGTATGTGTGTGCATGTGTGTGTAATATCACACTACAGCACACACACACATGCAACCCCACAAGTTTATAATAGTCCACATGATCTCGGGCCCCTTAACACTAAATGGCTAGCTGACTTGTTTGATGACTTATTCAACTATTTTGGGGAATCTCAATGGCTGCTCTTATGGCTCCTCACCCTGAGCCCACCATTGCTCTTTAGCCATAATTGTAAGCTGTACAAATGTAACCTATGTACTTTAAGATTCTGCTAAGCAGAAAGTTAACCTTTAAAATAGCAAACAATTTCTTAGCTGTGGAGAGGAGGGGGCTGTCTATGTCAACAGAGGAGACAATAGCTTTTCAGCCCTCTCACAAGGCTTTATGGGATCCCATGATAGTACCCAGTTTGTAGACCAAGAAAAGAAGTAATCGATGCTTTCCAACCTATGCCAACTTTTATCTGAAGCAGAAAAATAAACTTTATGTAAACTTTTGCAACCAACTTTATAGTCACATACTGCATTAAAAAGATAAATAAATACTCTGTATACAAAAAATTCACGTCAGATATTTTGGCTACTTTTACAGGCCTTTCTGCGGACAGCTATGTGAATGTGGTATATGAGGCACATTATATATGTGCATGTGCTGTAGAAACTGTTATATTACAGGCTGACTCCTATAGAGGTGTATGGATCGTATAATAATCCAGACAGGCATCACTTAGGGCAGCTATGTGCAAGTGGTGTATCTTTTGCATAATGTTTTGAACAGGCATCTCCGCGGGCAGCTATGTAAGTGGTGTAACTCTGTAGTGTTACTGGTCGGCGGCTCAGCCAATAGGAAGCCTCGGGGTCCTCAGCGCTCTGTAAGCTCATATAGTTCCGCGTTGTCAGATCCGCGGCTTGTTCATACCACGTCACGGTGTGTGTCAGGAGCTCTCGGCGGACCCCGGCATGTCCGCTCCAATAGACTCGGACGATGCTTATGATTTCCTCTTTAAGATCGTACTGATCGGAGATGCCGGGGTGGGAAAGACGTGCGTGGTGCAGCGGTTCAAAAGTGGGGTGTTCGTGGAGAGGCAGGGGAACACTATCGGGGTGGACTTCACCATGAAGACTCTGGACGTGCAGGGGAAACGGGTTAAGGTAAGAGATCAGAGAGCTGGCACTAGGGGGCAGCAGCAATAGATGGGCTCAGCTCCAGGGAGAGGTGCGCTGCTGGAGAACTACAAGTCCCAGCTGGTTAGCAAAAGAAGCAATTGATTGTAAGGATGGGAAGACTGTGCATGATGGCTGAATATTTCCCTATAGGCTATTATTGGCTCTCTACATGGTCAGATGCATGGTTACTACTTGGCTGTATTCACACGTGCAGGCATTCTGATGCAGCTTTCAGAACTAAAATCGGGTCACAAGAAAAGTAAGTTTTATACTGATGCTGAGTCTGGGGTTTGAATTCACTTTTGGCTTTGTCAACATTTAAAAACCTGATCAAATCCTGCCAGTGTGACTATGACCTAAACAGTAGATGTTGGTGATGTAACGGATTGGATTGTTTTGATGACTCAGATTTGATTCTTCTCATCAGGATGACTCAGTATAAGATCGGACCTGTTACATCTCATTACAACATATGGACCCTTCAGCAGATTTATGGGGGAAGTCTCTGGGAGGTAACAAAGGGGACGGGCAGGGGGTATGTGGCCCCTTTTCTTTGTAAAGCCTCAGCTGGCTAGCATTACTAGCCCTTCCCCCGGTTTGTTCTAAGGTGTCAGATGACACCTTCAGGTGGACAAACAATGGCTAAACCTAGAGCTGGCCGCAGACAATGGGGCTAACAGCTGGGTGGTCTATGGGTGACTATAGTGCAGCCATGAGAAACAATACAGCCGGGCTACCTTATTAAGTTCGTGTTCACTCCTTACAGGAGATGTGTTTTTGTCACTATGGAGCCCATGGCAAAAATCTAAGGCTGAGCTGGTCATCACGTTCTGTAGTTTTTAGTCTGAAACTGCGGCAAGGAGAGGCCGAACGCTCACCGAAGAGACAACCTATCTGTCTCTGCCTCAACATTAGGAAGATTTAAGGATTTTCCTACTAAGGCCCAGTTTACATCTGCACTTCGGGATTCCGTTCCCCTATCCACATGAAATATGCGGAGAGAAAAATCTGGCAAGCAGCACTTTCCCTCCGCATTTTTCTTACAGGAAACCACATGCACCCCATTATAGTCTATGCGGTCCGCGGGTTTTCTTAGGTGACTGCTTTTTTATGTGGATAGGTTTTTGTTTAGGGGGGTCCCTAAGCTGACTCCCTAAACGGAAACCCGAATGCAGAACACAATCCCATAGACTTCAATGTGTGCCAGTCTTACGCACGCTACACATTGAAATCAATGGAAGGCTTTGTAACCCATTGATTTCAATGTGTAGTGTGCGTAAGCCGGCACCCATTTAAGTCAATGTGATCTGTTTTGAAGCTCCTCGCTCTGACACGTGTTTACGTGTCTAAATGAGCGGCGCGTTACTCTGTGGGAATGGAGCCTTAGAGATGAAGCTAGCGTCAAGGTCCATGATTGGCTGAAGTGTTATGTAGGTGTATGACATGTCACCGGTACCGGAAAATCAACAAACAGCGAATTTATCAGGCGAGTATTTATTACAGCTTGGAGACTGCTTGGGCGCTATTCACAATACCAATGTTCATAAGTGATTGGTGCCCATGATCTGACTTGACAAAAGTGACAATGTCTCGACCCGACAAATTAACTGAATGTACTGTTATACGTGGCAGAAAACTGGCATGAGTTGTACCTAAAATATGAAGCAGTTCCAAGCTGGCATAGATTGAATTTCTGGCATATTAAGAGGCAAATTTGTAGATTATAGAGTAGGAATACCAGTCTTAAAGGGGATGTCCAGGATAAACTAAGAATTAACCCCTAATGAAACTGAAATTTCCCCAATGTGGGACTATTAAAGGATTATCTTATCTATAAACTAAACCCCTTCCCCACACTTAACTTGTAATTTACTTCAGTTAAAAAAAAATAAATAAAAAAAATGTGTAATTACCCATATCCCTGGAGCGGTCATGTGATCGCCACAGGGTAATTTTCTGATAATCCGGTGACGTTCCGTATCACCGCTTGCGAAACAGCGTCATCATTACTCATCCCCCTCTCCTATCCCCATCAATACTTACCAAGCCTTCCTGTAAAGGGAACAGCTCTTCCTCTCTGTTAGAAGTGGGTGGTATGGGTTAGAAAGGGAGACGGGGGTAGTACTGGGCGGGATTGCTAGGCTAGGGAAACTGGGAGGGGCTTGTAATAGGCAGGATTGCTAATCTAGTGAGACTGGGTAGTGGGAGAGTAACGGAGTGAGAGAGGAGGGGGTGAGTGAGAGGGAACTAGTGCAGTAGCTACACAGGAAGCTGCACAGCAGGAAACTAACACCATGTAACTCAGGGGATGCAGCAGCAACCAGAAACACTCAGAAATCACTCCAAACATTGCTAAAGGTATATGGGTGCACTTATTACCCCATTACTTGCACTAACAGACCTTTCTTTAAAAAAAATAAAAAAAATAGATTTTCTGCCCTGAAAACCCCTTTAATAACTACTCTTTATTTTGTGGCTATGTCTTAAAGGGACCTGTCACATGAAGAATGCTGTTCAATCTGCTGGCAGTATGTTATAGAGCAGGAGGAGCTGAGCACATTCATATGTAGGTTTGTGGGGAAAAATTCAGTATAACTTGTCAGTTCTTGAAGTTTCTGTAGTGTTTTTGAAGTTTTAATGCTGGGGAGCCAAAGAGGCGGAGCTATCAATGATGGGTCATAGAGGGGCGTCTGTCACCCGCTGATGGGTAAATGATCAGTTATACAGACTCTCTCCCCGCACAACTATATATCAATCCGCTCAGCTCCTCCTGCTCTATAACATACTGCCTGAAGATTGCACTACATTTTCCATGTGACAGGTCCCTTTAAGCAGGTTTTTTTTTTTTTTTTTTTTTTTTAGGGGAATTTCTTCTTAGTGGTGCACTTAGGGGCTAGTACAAGAATAGACCTTGTATGATGCAATATCTTAGATAAGCCAACAAATTACACACAGCTTCTGTTTTGGAGGTTGTGAAACTTTTTGTTGTTTTGAAACTGGTTCCTCGGGCCTAGACGTTCCCCCACTCCTCTAATCTAACCTTTTGTTGCAGGAACATAACTGTTATAACTGGATTTATCTGATGTACTCGGGTTTTATCTGATAAATCAACCCCTTTCTTATACTATAGGTCCCCATTTACAACATTTCAGGTATTGGTTTAGTTGGTGTATTGCCATGAGCGTGCTCTCTTATATGTACTGTATTCATTACATAATATATCTTCATAGAATATAAGGCCCTGGTGATATAGAAATGTGCAGCATCCAGTACACAGCCATAAAGGGGTTTTCCTGGCAAAAAAAATATACGCACAGGCGTGGGAAGCCAACAGAGGTAAGTTAGGTATTGGGGAAGGGGATGGTGTTTAGCTTAGTGTAGCAAGATCATTTTATCCTGGACAACCCCTTTAAAGAGGACCTTTCATCAGATTGGGCACATGCAGTTTTATATACTGCTGGAAAGCTGACAGTGCGCTGAATTCAGCGCACTGTTGGCTTTCCCGATCTGTGCCCCGGGTAAAGTGCTATCGGCCCCGGTACCGTAGCACTTTAGTGTCAGAAGGGCGTTTCTGACAGTTAGCCAGGGACGCCCTTCTGCCCAGCAGCGCCTATCATGCCGTACTGTGGAGCGGGGAGGAAGTCCCCCCCGCCCCCCTCCTGATAATACTCGTTCCTCCCCGCTCCACAGTACAGTGCGATAGGCGCTGCTGGGCAGAAGGGTGTCCCTGGCTAACTGTCAGAAACGCCCTCCTGACACTAAAGTGCTACGGTACCGGGGCCGATAGCGCTTTACCCGGGGCACAGATCGGGAAAGCCAACAGTGCGCTGAATTCAGTGCACTGTCTGCTTTCCAGCAGTATATAAAACTGCATGTGCCCGATCTGATGAAAAGTCCTCTTTAAATAAATGGTCACATTCTGGCTTTCTTCCTCTGTCGCAGGGGGTCGCTCACTTCATATATTTGTATACAGCTCCCATTTATGCCAGTAGGGGCAGTATATATATGCAGCCAGTGCGCAGTTTTGTTGCGGTTTTTAATTTTTATTATTACACCTGTAAAAACTGCATCGAAATGGATGTAGTTTTTTTTTAATGCCTTATGTGCACCATATAAACACACCGTTGGCCTCTCTCCCTGTGCAGTGATGCAGCATATCACAGTCACAAGGAGCGCCTCCCTTCTAGCATTGGGAACCTTCAGGCCCCTCATGCAACACCCCCCTCCCCCAACTAGCTGATAGCGAAGTGAGAAATTGTCCCCACTGCCAGCCATTGTAGTAGAGTCAGCAGTATGACTGGCCCTGGCCTCATGGAAATCCTGCAACAAATAGCGGTCCGTAACACAGAGCTGTGCAGACTATCTATCTATCTATCTATCTATCTATCTATCTATCTATCTATCTATCTATCTATACATACATACATACATACATACATATATATATTATATGTGTGTGTATATGTATGTATACATACATATATTTTATATATATATATATATATATATATATATATATATATATATATATATATATATATACATACACACACGTACATAATAACATGACACGCAAACAACCTTCTGTCAGGTTACAAGTGTCCATTTTAAGGAACATGCTGTCTCTCAGGCTAGGGGTACATGGCGACTTTGGTGTTAAAACCAATGATTTCCGTGTCTCCCTGCAATGCCTTCACTAAAAGTGTATGCAGTGGCATTGCAACCCCAAGGGTGCTGTGACTTCTAGTCGCAAAAAATTTTAACATTGGTGAAATTTTGTGGCTATAAGTCAGTCACTGCACCTTTGGGGTTGCAATTCAATGTTACCTTCTCATTTGTACCAGCTCTTTGTTGTTTGGTCCATTGAGGGACTGTTAAGAGTAGTTACAAATGCAGCCCGGTGGTCCCCATTGACCATAAAGGGTCTGCCATTCCGAAACTGAAAGCGGCAGAGAAAAAAGTCCCCCGTGCAACAGAAACCCAGACGCAGAGGTGAACCCAGGATTACGTTTGATGGGCGTTACCATGCAGTCCTAGCCTTAGGATATATAAACTTGCCCCACTTAGGCTTTGTTCACATATGGTTTTCTGTTTCATTCACTACAATGTCCGTAGAAGTCTGGCTAGCTTTGCTGCTAAATCTCTAGGCAGATTTGACATTCAGGAGTCTGGAAAAGCTGGATGAGGACATCCTGCAAGAACTGTAGTGACAAAGTATTGCCAGCTTTAGGGACCGGAATAACGTATGTTATGGGGTTGTATTACTAGACGGATTTGTCATATAGGAATCCCGCAAAGCTGTTTGACATCCCCTGAATGGACACCGATCCAGATCCAGATATGGCATATTCCTGATGGGTTTTCAGTACAGGTTCTGCCTTATAATAATCTAGACATTTTCCACTTCAGGATTTTCAGGGAATTTTCCATTTCTGTAGGATGTTATGTTTAGAGGTTTTTAGGGTTAAATGGACCCTAGTTAGAGGTACTTTCATATGTACAAACTTAGCCGTCTGCCCTGTAGTTTGGTGGTTTTGTTAGTTTCAGCCTTGCAGCTGTGTATCTGAGCCCATTGTTTCTGCTCAGCAGCGTGTGATCTGTCCTGTACATTGAGCTGGCTTCCTGTTGTGACATTGCAGTTTTTCTGATGACTGTGCCCTTATGACAGGTGTATAGATGTCATACGTATTACAGGTTTACACAGTAGCAATTCTGATGTTCATTTATACATTGTAGATCGTGCAAGTCCACCAAAGAGATCCAGTGAAGCATCACCATCAATGTCTCTATGGATAGATTACATGGACGCTAGATTTTGGTTTACAATCTGCATTAAAAATTCTGTGAAGTATATCAAAAATATCAATGACATTCCTCATTCGATAGGTGCCGTCACCCTGAGCGTTTTGGTGCTTTGTTTATCCAAATCTGTTCAGCCATTCCAAAACTAAAAGCCCTTTTTAGTGTTGGTGTACATTAGGGTATACTAGCCAAGTGAGAGTTAACACTGCTGAAAAGTGTTACCACCCACTTGGCTAGTATACTCTAATGTGAATCAATACTAAAAGGGCTTATCTTTGGAATGGCTGAACGGATTTGGATAAACAAAATGCCAAAATGCTCAGTGTGACAGTGCCGATCAGATTATGTATTGTCATTGGGCTTTTCAGACCTGGTAACAGTTCTACTTTATATCGGAATATATCTGTAAGTTATTAGACCAAAGTCTCCAAGATCTGCACTATGTGACCTGCTTGCTTGTAAAAGAGTGGGCAGCATGGTATAGCGGTTATTGCAAAAAACTGATAAGAGCCAAATAACAGGCACAATACCATCCTTCAGGTTATGCTAGGTTCATACTTGCATTCAGGTTTCCATTTTTCGGATCCACTTGAGGAGCCAGAAAATGGAATCTTAAGTGGTTACCTACAGACAGCCACAGACCCCATAGACCATAATGGGGTCCACCTGGTTTCTGCCTGAAAAATGCATTTTTCAAGCTGATTGGGGAATGGAATCCCCGAACAGAATCCCGGTGTTATGACAAGTCCGATTCATGACTACTCCCTTTGCACATAGCCCAGCATGGTATACTGTTCTGGCTAGTAGTGTGAACAGAGTCCTGGGACGCTGCTGGAATTTGTCAGTGGTCATGTTAAATGTATTTTACGACTCCTTTTAGAGTTTTCAAACTGTGGCGACAGGTGCAAAAAAGGGCTAAGATACACAATACATTTGGCCCCTGCAATGTACTCCACG
Source organism: Leptodactylus fuscus (assembly GCF_031893055.1). NCBI lineage: Eukaryota > Metazoa > Chordata > Amphibia > Anura > Leptodactylidae > Leptodactylus > Leptodactylus fuscus. The sequence continues at coordinate 35,226,480 of NC_134273.1, forward strand.
TTTAGGCTTTATGGTCCCGTGTTTTCCATTGAATGAGGAGACCCTAAAGACACTCAAACCCCCAACCCACAAACCCCGTACCCATTCTCCTCCACCACCCCCAACCTTCTTTTTGTATCTGTATCTTGTTGCATGTATACGTAGCATTCTGTACAGGTCAGAATTTCCCCCAGGTACACTCCACCTGCAATGAAACCTGATGCTGGTATATGCAGATACAGAGGAAGCTCCACGTATTACACTGAAATCTTGGAGGAGTAACATGTAAGCTGGTTACAACACCTGGAAGTTACATGAACCTGTTATGTGACATTTATATGACTTTCACCATTTGCTGTATGTATGTGCCAATAATGTGGGTCAATGTCTAGAATGGAGTGTCAACACCACTGGTGGAACAGACATCCCAATACATGGGGAGGCCAACAAAGATGTGTGTGGACACGCGTGGTATAATCTCCGAGGGTTAGCTGCTGTGAAATCACTGGCGTCTAACCCGCTGCCATGTACAACCCCAGTGTAGCGGATCTACACACTTCCGAAAATACCCCGCAGACAATTTCTTCTATTGCAGAGTGTTTGGTTTAATTTTGCAGAGCTGGGCAAAGAATCGTGGCTGAAAACCGCAGTGATACCCAAACGATTTTGGCTGGTTTTCGACGTGGGTGGGTCCGCTGTCAACATCCCTCACTGGGCCTATACCTATATATTATAGGTGACCTATAGTGTAGCGCCTCCTTACACTATAGGCCAGTACTACATGTTCTGTACTCCTCTTTAGGGCTCATTCACATCTGCGCCCGGTCTCCGTTATGCAGGTTTCCGTTTCCTGCACAAAACAGAGGCAGGAGACTGAAACCTGCAGGACTCTTATACCCATTCATTTGAATGGGTTTGAAAGCTGTCCGGCCGTGAGTGGTGGTGAGCGTTTTATGCTCTCCGCTGTGAAACCGTTTTTTTAAAATCCGGACACAGAGTCGGACATGCAGTACTCTGTGTCCGGTTTAAAAAAAAAAAAAAAAGGTTTCGCGGCGGAGAGCATAAAACGCTCACCGCCGCTCACGGCCGGACCCAGTCTGTTGTTTCCGTCTTCTTACATGCAGAAGACGGAAACCACAGAACGGAGACCCGAACGCAGGTGTGAACCTAGCGTTACCTGTACCAGGATAACTTGCTCAACTGTATATACTTTACAGGTCCCTTTAAAGTTCCTGTCACCATCAGAAAAAGTTTTTTTATAACTTCCAGACTCTCTTCCCTGCAGATCCTTGTATATATTAGTTAGATGATTTTCCATGTGGTTGCTGACAGTTTGGGGTCTTCAGAACCAGTTACTAGTTTTCCATTCCTTTCTGTTGTTCTGGTCCGTCAGAGGACCAGGACCAGGACAAGGGATAGACCAGGGGTAGGGAACGTACGGCTCTCCAGCTGTTGCAAAACTACAACTCCCAGCATGCATACTGACTCTGCTGTTCTGGGAACTCCCATGGAAGTGAATGGAGCATGCTGGGAGTTGTAGTTTTACAGCAGCTGGAGAGCCAAAGGTTCCCTACCCCTAGGATAGACGGACGGCTACAGCTATGGTCACATATGGAGCCCCTCAGACCCCATTAACTACAATGGGATCTGTCAGATCTCTGTTCTTTAAAATTGAAACCGACAACATTTTCATCGGGCAATTTTTGGGGCGCACAATGAAATGGAACACAGATATAAATGTAGCTTTAAGGGGCATTATGTCGGTCACTGTAATGGGGGTCCTGTAGCCCATGTTTCATATTTTCTGTCCTATTGATGCTGAATCTATATGGGCTTGATACATTGTAGCAGAAATATGGTAAATTCATGTTTCATATTGAAGATTTGCAGCAATTTACCTCGGTTTACTGTCACTTTACAGTTAACCCTTGAGAGAAATTTTCAGAAAATGATTGCAAATTCAGAAATTTTCTGACCAAAGGTTTTGGCATAGTCTGTAGGATAGGTAACATTGGTACTGGCTCACTTATGAATTCTTTTTCTTGACTACCAGCTACAGATCTGGGACACTGCTGGACAGGAACGCTTTCGGACCATAACCCAGAGCTACTACAGGAGCGCCAATGGTGCCATCATCGCTTATGACATCACCAAGAGGAAGTCATTTGATTCCGTTCCTCGCTGGATAGAGGACGTCAGGAAGTACGCGGGATCCAACATTGTGCAGCTGCTTATTGGTGCGTTGTTTTATTTACCTGGAGTCTTCACTTGCCTTATACAAACAGTATATAAAGTTACAGCCCTGTGCACACTGCCAGACAGTTCCAGGTTTCCAGGATACAGACAGACGCCTTCTGTCATGATGCAAATATGTTGTCTACACATGAGGGAGGCCATACGTTTCTGAAGCAGGATCCTATACATGGAATCTGTCTTAGGAAATGTAGCAGTCAATCACAAACTTACATTTTGGGGTGTTTTTTTAGTGCAATTCAGGAAATGAAAACTGAAATCTTATTGGTTACTGTAAACACTAAGGCTATATTCACACGGCTGTGGTTAAACAATCCATTTTTCCTGGTCAGTTTTCATCTATGGAGCTTTTTTCATGGATTTTACATACACGAGTATATAGGTGCAGTGGGGCAGATTTACTAAGTTTTATCTATAGTCTAAACTACACCAGATTTATCACAGTGTCTGTGCTGTTTGGCATAGTCTAGTATTACACCACTTGCTTAGAAGTTCTTGCCGTATTTTTGGCGCACAGAATTGCCTCTTTCTCACAAGGTCCTTTTCATACAATTGTGAAAAGTGTCTTCAAAGGGTCTTAAATACTTGATAACTGTGAACAACATTTTGGCCCGTTTTTGGTGGAAATGATGCCAGAACTCTAGCACGTGTTGCATATTATAACACCCCCATATGCCTTGACTGACTTGCACGTTCCCCACGTAGCTTAGTCATTTTGACCTGCTAAAACAGGGCAGCAAATGGTTAACTCTTAGAAGTTATGGCTCCAGCTCTGAGGCCTGTAATTTCAACACATTGTCTCTGTGGTCGGACACAATTGGTTTGTTAAGCAGGAGCATCTGTATACTTGTCGCCAAATAATTATATATCGCCAGCCGGACGCTTTGTTCCTATTGGCATCCACAGACTGCACTACTGCATTGTGCCCTATGGCCGCCTGACAAAGGCCGGCACCCCTGTCTCACCAGGATCAGGTGGAGCAGAGCTGCCATAATAAGTGTAGGGTCTCTAGAGCAATGAAAGCTCCGGGCTGGCAGATGCTACAGTCCTCTCACTAGTTAAACAGAGGAGCTGATGCCAGGAGGGGGCTGATGAATCATCAAATTTTTTTTTTTTTTGTATTTTACTTTTTTCTTTCTATATTGAGTGATATGCATGAGAATTGATATAAAAGCGCTGTTATTTGGGGCTTGTATCGTGACGTGAGAAGTGTCCTTCAACTAAGCTCTGACAAAGCAACAAATTCTTGTATAAATGGCAAGGCTGAGCTGCTGCTCCTGTACATGGGTCTAAGTACATTACATCACTACGCCCAATGTCAATCAAATGATAATCAGTACTGACCGTACCTAAACATATATACAGGTCATAATCCTAATAAGCGTATGTTCGTATTATGTTGTTGCTATCCTGTTATTGGATACATTTACAAATCATGTGAGAATCGATTCACACAATTAATTAGACGTATAGTTTGTTACATAATTACTTTTTTAGTCACTGACACTAGGTTCATAGTTGCGTTTGGGTTTCAGAAACTCAATTCGCTATTATGGGGTTCGTGGGGTTTTTGCCCGAAAATTGAAGTGAGAGAAGCGCTGCTTGCAGGAGTTTTCTCTGCATTTTTCAAGCGGATTTAAGGACGGAATCTCCAAACGGTGACCAGGCGCAGGAGTGGACCCAGCCTTAGGCTAAGGCCTGGTTCACACAGGGTTTTTTGGTCTGGAGCCTGAGGTGGAGGCCGACTCAGGTTCCTGACCAAAAAACGGGTACCCACGACTGAATACCGGTGCACTGCATCGGCATCCAGTTGCACACTCTGTTCCGGATTAGGCCCAATGAATGGGCCTAGTCGAGAGGAGGAAGTGTCTTCAGGCCTATTTGCGAGGCGAATCGGCCTGAGGAATGAACAATGTCCATTCTTTTTTCCGGGGGCCGGAACAAACTACTCCCGGCAAAAAAACCTGGCCGGCTCCCATTGATTTCAATCGGAGCCCTCTTTTTGGTCAGGATTTTGAGGCGAATGCGGCCTCAAAATCCTGACCAAAATAGCCCGTGTACTCTCAGCCTAAGGCCCCACATTGCGGAAACGCAGCTTTTTTTGTTGCAGATTTTGTTGCGTTTTTTTGAGCCAATGTCTGGAGTGGATTAAAAAGGAATGGGAAATATAAAGGAAGCTCTTAGATGTTTCCCTTCTGTGAGATCCATTCCTGACTTTGGCTCAAAAAAACCACAGCAAAATCTGCAACAAATAAAGCTGCGTTTCTGCAACGTGGGGCCTTAGCCTTAGAGGAGCTTTACTGCTTCAGAATGAGGCATGTGAATCTGAATAGGAATCTGAGTTGGTCTGTAGGAAAATAAAGGAGCTGGCGTTGGTGATTTGGCCTACTGACTCCTCAGTCCTGGTTTTTAGTAAATGAAGTGATGGCGTATACACCAGGTTATGCCATCGATGATGGTCAGTAGGGGTCTGGGCTCTGGGACCCCCATGGATAATGCAGAGATCACTGTTTTTCCCTGCTGGTAGCATCCCAGGGGCTTCAGTTTTTTGCAGCCCCTTCTATATAAGGATTAGTGGGGGACCCAGAGGTCAGAGCTTTTTAGAGTTACTTGAAGAAGACTGTTCTAGATAACCATACATGGCCTGATTCTTTCTATTTCGTCATATGGGACTGTGTGTAACATTATTGAACCTGGTATAAACCCTCACTAACTCTGCCCTTTGCCCCCATAGGAAACAAAATGGACATGGAAACGTTTCGAGAAGTTGAGCTCGCAGAAGCTGAAACCCTGGCCAAACATTATGACATCATCACTGCTTTTGAAACCTCTGCCAAGGATTCCAGTAACGTGGACGAAGCTTTTGTGAAGATGGCCACCGAGCTGATGATGAGGCACGGCGGGCCACTCTTCAGTGAAAAGGCCACAGATAATATAAAACTTGACAGCAAAGACATGGCTGAAGACTCCTGGAGTTGTGCTTGTTGATGACAGTGTTTTTTTGTTTGTTTTTTTTGTTTTCTAATTTTTAATATTTTTTTTTTAGGTAGTTAATTCAGTGAAATTACCTACAATTAGTATGACCATACGTTACATCGGCAGCATGTGGCTATGCCAGTTGTCTAGTTGCTGTTGTCAGGGGGGCACTAGATCGGCACCACTGACTGCACAACTCTGCCATATATTTCAGTTTTTCCAAAAATGTTACTTTTTTTTTTGTTTGTTTGTGATTGATATGCTACCTGAAACCTTAAATTGTGTGGATGACTATGGAGGGGGGAGCAACAACGGAAAGAGATGTGGAACTGGTTTCCACGCTAGTGAATCGTTGCGATTCTGTTGGTCCAAAGACCTATGCACTGTAACTTTGTATATTAACCACACCAAATTGCCTCTGAACGTTCAGAACCCTGGATGATTCTCTAACCTGATGCCGTGTTTGTAATACTATTAAGTAATTCAACAACGTGGCAGACGGCCACAAAATCGACACGTAGGACCACCTGCATTTTAGCAGATGTTTTTCTAAAATTTTTAAAACTTGAAAAAAAAAAGATCTATTTTATGGATATTTTATACTTACTTGCCGGATAGACAAGCGGTTTATTATCACTTAGAGTCATTCCTGAATTTTTATAATCTTTGGTTGGTTGACCCACAGAACATTTCAAGACTGGGAATAATGTGCAATGTTTCAATCATTTAAAAATACAGTTTAACATTTCAGAAGATTTTTTGACTTATTTCTTTAGGATTTTTTCCTTCTTTTCTTAAATAGATAAATATATTTATCACAGCAAATGAATTTGAAATAAATATTTGTAAATCTACGTGTTTGATTCTGATGTCCGAAAGGTCTCGTTGACCTGCAGGGGTTTGGTGAATACTGGAGTGTTTTTACCTCTTTCTACATTGGAAGTTTTTACATAAAATATACACCGATCAGTTCTGACATTAAACCCACCTGCTTAATTTGGAGGTCCCTCTTAGGTGCAAATACAGTTTGGATCCATTGAGGCAAGGACTCCACGGGAACTCTAATGGTGTCAATGGTATCTGGCATTAAGACTTTAGCAGAAAGGGTAAGAAGCTTTCATAAAAAATATCTGCAGGATCTTGGTAGGTAGTATAATCTCTGGCAGTATAAGCCATCATATGTGGTGCCCCCATTATGACTGCAGCACATTTTACATTTGTCTCTTGAGGTTGGGGGCATGTACAAGAAGGAATAATTTAGCCCCCTACTCTAGCCATTATAATTAATGTATAACTATGTAATTCTGCCAGGAGTAACTGTACGGTGGCAAATAATAGCTGAGAAAAGCCCTAGTAAACATAATATAGGCAATACAGAAACACTGTACTGCATATAAATGCAGGCATGATACAGCTAATAGGATTCTAGATACAGGAAAAGAGCCATCAATGAACATGATCATGTCTAACATCTCATCTGTAACCACACAAGTAGAGATGAGCGAACGCTATTCGAAACAGCTGTTTCGAATTGCACGCTCCCATAGAAATGAATGGAAGGAGCCGGCCGCTTAACCCCCTGCGTGCCAGCTACCTCCATTCATTTCTATGGGAGTGTGCGATTTGAAATGGCTGTTTCGAATAGTGTTCGCTCATCTCTACACACAAGTAGTTAGAAGTTGATACAAGTACATAGAAGACTTTTCTTATATTGCAAACTGAGATCTGCAGAATATTTAGTCCAGTGCACAGAGAAAGCATCACAAACTGGAAAAGGGGAAAAGGGAAGGATTATACTCAGCTCTCCTGCAGAAATCTGTGTATAAGTGTATGTCATCCGATTTAAATGCATATCCTTGGACTTGCCCGGATGCCTGTCTCCCTTGGCTGGGAGTAAAATCCAGAAATAGTACGAGAAATCATCCAGCAACGAAACGAAAGTTCCTCCAATAAAAAACTTTGCTTTATTTCATGTCCACAGGATAAAATATAAACACGCAGTCACAGGAAAAGACAAAAAGGCTGGATGTAATTTGCGTGTGATTCCTCTCAGCGTCTCCAGGTGCCCCTGGTTGTCACATACAACCCCCACCTGGAGACGCTGAGAGGAATCACACGCAAATTACATCCACTACTGCAAAAAGACAACCGTCTAAAATCCATATTTTCTGACCCCCCTCTCCTATGCTACAGACAGCCACCAAACCTCAGGAATATGATTATTAGCAGCTCTCTGTCACCTCCAACTAACAAAGGAACATTCCCATGTGGACAGAAGAGGTGCAAAACCTGCCCGCACATACTGACCCACTGACAAGATAGAGATACCAAACTCTAACAGGGAATATAAAATCCCAGGTACGTTCACCTGTAACACACCTAATGTGGTGTATTTGATCATTTGCACCAAATGTTCCACTGAAAATCTGTATGTTGGAGAGACTGGTCAGAAACTCAGAATGAGAATTAATTCACATCGCCATACAATCAAACAACAGAGAACTGATCTTCCCGTGCCAAATCATTTTTGCCAGGAACACCACAGCATCATCAATGACATGAAAATCTTGATCTTAAAAGGGAACTTTAAATCAAGGAAACAGCGACTGATTTATGAGTACAAGGCCATGACCCTATTCCAGACGTTGGACAATGGGATGAACATCTCACGTGGGTTTATGTCTTTTTATACACATCATTAAGACAGCCATTAAGATAAGAACTGGGGGATCTGGCAATTGATTGTTTGTTGTTATAAGTATATAGTAATAAGCCTCTTCCCCCCTCCCTCCTGTAATTCTAGCCCTGTGTCCAGTTATAAATATGCAGCCTCTACAGAGTGTTTTTTAGTTATATCTGAAGAAGAAGCTCAGAGGAAAGCTTCGAAACGTCATATTCTGTCATCATTATGAGTTAGCCATTAAAAAAGGTATCACCTACTGAAGACTTGCAAAGTTTTTTTTGTTTTTTATATTAGTTAAAAATGAATTTTCCTAGTGATAGAATCCCTTTAATGTATCTCTGGTAAGGAAAGGGCATATTCTGGAAATGGTTTTGAGATGGATATGACATGTGCGTACCAGTGATTGGATATGGCGGCGTCGGGAGGGGAGTAAAGGTCTGAGTCAAACACAACCCCGAGGCAGCGGGCGTGCCGCCTAGGAATTATAGTAAGGCCGGAGTCTGCAATGGATATATCAGGGACAGATCTATTAGATGGTGGAAACAGCAGTAGTTCAATCTTTGAGAGATTCAGTTTCAGAAAGAGCAAAGACATGAACTAGAAATGACAATTGCTAAATATGAGAGGGCTGGGGAATTGCTATAGGTAATACACCTAGCAAGGCAGATTCCATTTTATGGTGTGAGCTCATGTGATGTGTTACATGCTGAACTATGCAGGTTTTCTTTGTTTTTTTCACTCCTGGTCACCTATAAAGAAAGCCGTGGTCACCACTCCTCAGTCATGAATAATTGATTATTGGGAATATAGACAGCGCTGAGCTTTGCAGCAGACAAATATAAGGTCTGCTACATACACTGCAATATTTTTCCTTCCAGGTAAACAAGTACAAGGCTGGATGAAAACAGGCCATTCTAAAAACATTGTAAGTGAATAGGTGTATTCATATGTCCAATTTTTGGACAAAAACTATTCCTTGCCTGATTTGACAGTCTCCAACAGACCAGAATAACAGTGTGAACGGTCAGCCATCAAACCAGACATACTGACCTACACACAACAGTTGTTGAAGTGATTTATCCAATTTTCACAGCTGAGAAACTGACACTGTTGTGTGAATAAGACCTTAGGGGCCATTCACACGGATTAAGGCGGTGCTGATTCTGGCACGATAACTTGCGTAAGAATCAAAGCTGCAAAACAGAATCCCATTGAAATCAATGGGTTAAAAAGCCTCCTATTGATTTCAATGTGTTACGCGCGTTAAACGGAACCCTTTGAAGTCAATGGGATTCTGTTTTGCAGCGCTGATTCTTACACACATTATCGTGCCAGAATCAGCGCTGCATTGCTCTGTGTGAATGCCCCCTTAAAATGGTTACTTTCACATGTCAGAACTTAGTATTTGTAAAGGTATATTCTGACCATGTGTTACCCCATTCAGTGCTTTTGTGTCAGATATATAAAAAAAATCCTTGAGCCCTATGTAAATTCACACCGTACAGTTTTACTAATCTGCTTAAAACCAAATGGCCTAAATGTGATCTGAACAAAAACACAGCCAAAAATAGCATAGGAACATAATTTGAGAAAACAAATGGTTAAAGATTTGCACCTCTTCTATGTTTTAGACCCATTTTAGCCTACAAATATAGGTACGGATTTGCTCCTTTGGCTTGAATAGGGGCACATGTGATCATCCAGAACACTGCTGCAATACCCAGACTGCCTGACGTTCCCCAGAGCAGGACTTGGAGCGTTATAGGATTCTAAGCTGAGCCAGATCTAGTTAATTGTAATATGACTGATAAGATATAAGCCTTTTATAGCCAGCCTGAGGATATCAATAGCATATTGTTTGCTTTGTGACATATGGGACAAAGTAACAAGACCACGTAACCTTTGGGGCTCTTGCATACAGGGAAATGTAGTCAGTACATGGGTTAGAGTTCCCTGACCAAACCCATCCAGACTATAAGCATTATAGTATAGTATGATAGTGGGTGTTCCCGAGGTTACCAGTAGTTCTACTGTCCTTCATGTTGTGTGTCTACAGTACTCAATATGGCTAGATGGGCAATGTTATAATAACAACATGCAGAGACTGAATCTTAAGATTTGATTAGTTTCCTTGATCCTGACAACTGTATATATCATATAGTAATATTAATAGGGGGCTGCAGTTGAAACCAGACCCCATAAATCAAAGTGGGTGGTCCAGCACTTTCTAAATACACTTATGGTATTATGGGGTCCCTATTGAAACTGTATAATGGCCATCAAAACCTCATGTCTAGGTATTCCAGGCAAAAGCCTAAATTTATATGGCTATAATATCTATAGCTATATGCTTACACTTGTACTAATACCTATACACTATATAAGCGATTCTTACCAAACTGCCAGACGGGTTGTTTTTCAGAGAGATGTGCAGTAAATTACTCATACTGAGAAGGAAGCCATGGCCAACCAGAAGAGGAGACTGTGAGACTCTGGTTTAGAGGCGCTCCGCTGCATTTCATGGGGAGTTCTCTTAGGAACCCCTTTCATGACATCAGTATGTCCAAATCAATAATTTGGATAAGTGAATCCCCAGGACTGTTCTTCATATTAGAGTTTAATAGCATAAGAGCATAACACATCCACCAACACAAGGCTGCGTTAGTCATTGGGCCAATAGTGCACTTTCATCACGCGCCCTATGGTAGTGGGGGCTTTCCTGGTCCTGCCCCACTGTTCACAGCGCCATATCATCAGCGACCATCCCCTCCTTGCATCACCATTCAGCCGCTACTCCCAGTGTACTGGTCAGGAGTTAGGAGGCCCGATGTACTGATATCACTTACATTACGCCTGTTGCTCTCTGAAGCTGCCGGTGGCAGAAACAGAAGACAACAAGGGAACAGGGAAATGAGAGTATTAGGCTTTTTTTTTTTCTTCCTTGCCTTGATACTGTGAAGGCAATCTGGAGGGGGACATTATAATATAGGGGCCACTGGGGGGGGGGGGGGGGGGAGGGGGACCTGTTAATGTCTGATGCCTCTCCAGGGGCATTTGATACTGTGATGGGCATTATATTGTATTGGGTAACTAAGGAGGCTTTATACTGTATGAGGGCTACTACAGGGCATATACCATATTGGAGCCATTGATGGGGCGTTATAATTTGTGTCGGTCAGGTATTTCTTAGGCTCCGTTCCCACTGAGTAACGCACCGCACATTCAGACACGTATACATGTGTCAGAGTGTGAGCGCTCAGAACATTTCCCATTCACTTCAATGTGTGCTGGCTTACAGGCACTACACATTGAAATCAATGGGAGGCTTTTTAACCCATTGATTTCAATGTGTAGCGCATGTGAGCCGGCACACATTGAAGTGAATGGAATCTGTTTTGAGCGCTCACACTCTGACACGTGTAAACGTGTCTGAATGCGCGGCCCGTTACTCCATGGGAACGGAGCCTAAGGGGTGGCGATAGGAGGGGCTCATTTATGAAACCTTTGCACTGGGCCCACCAATATGTTACAACTGCCCTGTACCATAGGCCAATAGCGCCAGGTGATCTACCATAGCGAAACAGCGCGATCCTCACATTTAGCATTACTGCACAGCCCGGATCTAAAAGCTTGTGGATAAAAGAAACATATATTAGTTGTGTTGTAAAATAATTTTATTACAACCGTATGGAGAACATAATCTGTAACAGACACATACAGTAAAGAATATGCAAGATCCATGAAGGGTACAGCAACATGGCAAACATGCACACAGAGAGAAAACAAAGGCAGGAACAAAAACAATTCAAGTTACAACCCGGGCATCTCTGCCATTTAGGGTTAATAATACAGTAAGAAATAGGAAAAAAAATTGTATCACTGAAAATGCCCCATTTAAAAGTTGTGAAAATATTCCATATAAAACATTTATCTGTAATATTGCACTGAAACATTAGCTGCAAAGACAAGTCAGTCCCCATATGTCACACAGTCAGAAAACTGCAGATCAGATTCTAAACAGTAAAAAGATATCCAGCACCCAGGTTTATTATACACAGGTGACTATGGACTATAGTTATTGTAGGCAACCGGCGTGTTTGTGCATAAAATAACCTTAGGGCTACGTTACATGGGCTGACAATCCACCTGGAGTTTCAGCTATGCACAGTTTATATGCTTGGGATATTTGTACAAGTAGTGTAAATGCTGAGTCCATGTGACACCCGCTACTTGGTTCCTAGAGCATATCCATACCCAGTACTTTGGCTACTAGTAATGCTCATTAGTTTAGATCCAAAAAAAATAAAATAAAAATCTACTTCCTTATATTCTCCTGAAACGCTCTCAGTAGCGGAATTAATGGGGTAAAATATACAAATGCAACCAGCAAGATGGAATATCAAGATTCTTCCCAACAGGTTATAAGACAGTATTACTACAGTGCCCTCTAGTGTCTTCTGATGGGACAACAGCAGAGAATCAATGCCCAATATGTAACCACGTTATCTACTAAGGTGTAAACACATGCACAGCCAACAGAGCAAGTGGATATTGTATCCATGTAACCAGCCCCAAGTCACAATGTACATAGATGAATAAAAATACAAATTATATACATTACATAAAGAAGGGAGAGGGTCAATGTTTTTAATTCTACCAGAATCTAATCATATCTGATAACTTACTCTCCCCGTCACAATAAAAACAATATAAATATGAGTCTTAAAACCTCTCTATATCACTTTAAAAGTATTATGGATAAAATGTCATCTAAAAATGAAAGATATGGGGGAAAGGAGGGTGGGAGATGGGGGGGGGGGTAAAGTGCAGCAAAAATAACAAACATCAGGGCTATTTGAGGTTAATCGGGTTATATCCTGATACCATAGACGTATAGAATGGTATAAAATCTCTATGAAGTCCTCTTATCATTGCTTGGCACAAAGGTTTCTAGCTGGAAGATCAAGTCAACAGCAGCATTAACATCATCGACAATGTGCCCTGGTTCTACTAAGGCTGGATCAATCCTGAAATCCCGGTGACCATGAAATACTGTTTCAGTAACGGACTGTGAGGGGTCAGCAGGCACTTCGGCATGAGGATTGTAGATCCCAGTGCAGACGAGAACGGACTTGCATTTAGTAGCGGTGGGAAATGAGAGCTCGCTTTCCCACGCAGCTTCCTCCTCTTGAGACACCGTGGTCACTTGGGCTCCAGAACGAGCTTGCACTAGTGCCTTAGAGCCTTTTCTAGAGTTTGTATTTTGAAGGTAGCGGTTGTATAGGTTAGCACCATAGATATCAGTCATTAAATTGTCACTGCAGAAAATAACGGGAAAAAAAACAAAAAAGTTACTTGTCATACTAGATACAATTTATTAGGTTAATACATTCGGATACACCATGCCCACTCTTCTAAAGAGATACCATTAATCTAATGGGTGAAGGTCTGACTCTGGACTGCTTAGATCCTGAGAACGATTTCAGATCCCGAGAACGATTTCAGATCCCTTTAACAGTCCCGGCCACCTGGCTGTGCAAGGAACTGCAGTGTAACCCATTCACATGAATAGAGCTGGGGGCAGCATGGCGGCTGGGCTTCACTCTGCAGGAAAAGACTATAAGGCCGGGTTCACACAGGGTTTTTTGGGCTAGATTTTGAGGCAGAATCTGCGTCAGAATCCAGCAAAAAAAAACCCTGCCTCTCATTGAAATCAATGGGAGCCGGTCATTTTCTTTTTCTGTGAGCAGTTTGTTCCCGTTCGTGGAAAAAATAAGCGACCTTGCCCTTTCTTCAGGCGGATTCCGCAGCTGATTCAGTCACGGATGTCCGCCTCGCAACACCTCCTTCCCAACTAGGCCATTCAATTGGGCCTATTCCGGAGCGGAATGCCACGACTGGATGCTGATGCACTGCAGCGGCACCCAGTCGCGGCCAGCCATTTTTTCAGACTGGAATCTGAGGCGGCTTCAAATTTCCGTCTAAAAAAAACTCACGTATAAACTTACCCTAAAGGGGCCGAGACACAGCTGCAGCCCAGTCACTCTCAGGATCAGTGAGGGTCCTAGAGCTCACCCCAATGATTATAAAGTGATGGCATATCCCAACTATACTGCAATTACCCAACAATTAATAATTTAAAGTAATTATTATGATAAATAATAATAATAATCCCAGGAAATGGGTTTTTAAATTAAATCATAATAATGATAATGATACATAATTAAAGGGACTGTCAAAAAGTAGAGACCATTTAAAGAAAAAAAAAATATATATAATATTTTATATAATTTTATAGTTCAATAAATAAATGTAATGTTGTTGGGTTTCTATTAAATAGTTTTTTTAAAATAAAAATTAGAATAAAAAAAATAATCATAACCACTACATAAAAATAATGAATAAATAAATAAATATATACGGGACCAGCAGAAGGATTTAAACTACTACTACTACTACTAATAATAATAATTATGCCCAAAGGAAATATTTTTTTTACCCTATAGCATAAAGTGTTTGGACAGGCTTATTCCACTGCATCTCAGCGGCTTGGGTCCGGATGAGGTATTCTGCATACTGATATGTCACCTCGCTGGGTTTCCCCATCAAGGCCTCATATTTCAGCTCCTTTCCTGTAATCTTCTTATAGATGTTTTCTAAACAAACCATGAAGATCCCATGCCCGAACCTGGAAGAATATTTACACCGTCAGCATTATATTACAAGCACACGTTCAACTTAGGCTAAAGTTCACATGTGCGCTGCCAAAACAGCGGTTACCAGTGGACACCGGCAGACCCTATAGACTATAATGGGATCCGCTGGATGTCCACCAGTTTTATAGAGAAACCAGTGGAGAGAAAAGTTCTCCATACAGGCGTGTTGTCTACAAACGTGTGCTAGTTCTGTGGGACGTAACTGAGGTCCTACAGCCAGCTATGTGAAGTACATGTGAGAACCAGCAATGCATGAGAATTATGGAAACCGCCATGTCTGCCATCAGTGAACGGAAACATTTGTGGTTTCTGTTCAGTGCCAAAAAATCTATCATGATTATGTACTGGTGATCACAGGATTGCAAGGTCTGAAATCTGTTGGCGACTATGGCGGTATGAAAGTCACTGAATGGTTTCAAACTGACTGGCAAAATATTTTATGTCAATATGATTTTTGGATGTTGTTCACACTGCTGAGCCAGGAGTTACTCCTCCATGGGAGCCATTAGGGTCTATGATTTGGGCTTACCTGGGTGAGCGGGCCTCAGCCATCCACATCAGGTCCATGTTACAGGCCAGTAGAGGGATGTGTGGGTAACTGTGAGGTTCATGAGGACTTGCGGGGCGACCATTAGTCAGTAAAACATCTATGATAATCTGAAGATTGGTTTCCCATCTAATAGGTTCCCCAAAAAGGATGACAGCTGAAAGGAGAAGGCACGTTATTATAGCTAGTCAGGATAAAATACAAGAAAAGATATTGAACAGTGTCCCTATTGTGGACCCTTGTGCTGTTCCATTCATTTATTTTTTTCATGACGCTTCAGCTAGAAGAAAATATCCTGCCTCAAAATCTGCCTGAAATAAACTGTGTGAACTAACCATCCCGTAAAGCGTCAGAACAGGTGAAGAAAATTTTGTTTGTTTGATTTTTTCACTAACTGACAGGTTTTCTTTCCATTTTACCAGCTAGACCAGGGGTCCTCAAACTTTTCAAACAGTGGGCCAAAATATAGTTTAAAATAAATGTAAGATTATATGCTCCACAGTAGCTCTCCCCACAGTATTATATGCTCCACAGAAGGCCCCCCCCTACAGTATTATATGCTCCACAGTACGCCCACCCCCACACAGTATTATCTGCTCCTCAGTATGCCCCCTCCCACACAGTATTATCTACTCCTCACTAAACCCTCCCACATTGTATTATATGCTCCTCAGTGTGTCCCACCCCCCACATACAGTGTTATATGTTCTTCAGTAACCCCCCACACACATACAGTGTTATATGTTTTTCAGTACCCCCCCACATACAGTGTTATATGTTCTTCAGTAACCCCCCACACACATACAGTGTTATATGTTTTTCAGTACCCCCCCACATACAGTGTTATATGTTCTTCAGTAACCCCCCCCCCCCCAACCAACACTGTATTATATGCTCATCAGTGCACCCCTCCCAAACCAGGATTATATGCTCTTCAGTATGCACCTATATACATACGCACTTATACTTACCCATGAAAAGCCGCCGCACGTCCTCCTCCTCGAGACTGCAGACGCAATGGCTCACGTCATCGCGCCTGCGTCGGGGCAGAAGTCACAGTCTGCAGTCAGTGTAGGACACGGTCGCGCAGACCACAGCCTACACTGACAGCTTTCAGTTATATGTGCATTTGTACATACAACTGAAATCAGCAAAAGCTCACTAACAGGGAATCCTGTACCGGATTCTCCGTTATTGAGCGATCCGGGCGACGGTACACGTGCAGCGGGCCAGACAAATGTCCTCAACGGGCTGCATGTGGCACGTGGGCCGTAGTTTGAGGACCCCTGATCTAGACAACCCCTTTAAGTACTGTGAGTTAATGTGTAAGAGGACAATGTACCTTCTATCTTGGGGAGATCCACGGCTGTAGACGGCTGTCAAAACACAAAAGACATGACAGGTCACATTCTATTCTGCAGTCAGGTTTACAAGTTATTAAACTTTTACGCACATTAAACAGAACCGGTTTTATAACTCAAGTAAAGGTCAGAGCCTGAGGAGAACTGAAATGTACGGGCCGACACTCCAGCTGGCACTAGCACTAGGTCAAAGCGACATGACAAAACAAAACTGTATTGTAAGAGGGCATATACACACAATGGGCAAAGGTAAGCAGCAGGTCACATCCAAAAAACATCATTGTGCATGGAAAGTATATAATCTATACATATATATGGTAGCAACACTGAGGAAGATGGTGCAGTAGTGATAAGAGGAGACCCAGTCAACATCCATATAAGCAGCTATGATGCGCTCCAATTATGATGCGATAGATAGATAGATAGATAGATAGATAGATAGATAGATAGATAGATAGAGATACCGTAAAGAATATCCTATGCATAAAATAGTCATCCAACATATGGAAATTAATTTACAGTCGATTAAGAAGTTACTACCCCATTATACAAAAATAATATAGAAAAATGAACATGCAACACTCACCAAAATTTTAGGTCTTCTGTTATGGTCCACCATATCCAGAAAGGGGTAAGACTCCCGCACAGAGTCTATTGTGATAGGATTCGAAAATCCTAAACTGTACATTGGGTTAAGGAAAACAGACGCAGACAGAATGGAAAATGAAATGCAAACTTTTCTCAACTGTGTTGGTCAAAATAGGAGTCCTATTCAGTGAGTGACAGCCTTAGCCGCATGAGTGCAATGTGTAGGAAGGAATAGCTGTCACTCACTGTGTAGGGGCACCCACTGAACTCCTAAACCCAGAATGAGCAAAGAGTTAATTGAATAAAACACAAGCTATACTATATATGAATTTGCTCAGCTCCTACTGCTCTATTGCAGGCTGTTCTGCATTTTTAATGTGGCCCCAACCATCCCTCTCCAGGCTTAGGTCAGTGTCAGCAATCAATACAATGCCATTGTCATCAGTCTCCTCTACATGGTAACCATACAAACTCTCCTGTAGCTCACGATGGCGGCACTTTGGACCGAATGCCTGCCCAGACTTTACTTCTCTGGAATGGAGAAGCTCAGACTAGATAAACCTTGTCAGTGTGCGAGGGGGCACAAACATTGTTTTTACCAAGAAGGACACTAGTTACATGTTAAACCTAGTACATCTGATAAGTCTATTGACTTAGGCTGGCCATAAACTTTAAGTAGCTGTTGGTCAAACCTTAGTTCAGTCTACAGCTCTCTCCCAACCCCTACACATGGCCAGGGAGAGAGAGGGGAACATTCTGCTGCCACATCTGGTACCAGCTTATCCATCTGTAAACAAAAGGATTGGGCATGTTGAAATCTTTATCTCCATGACACTTGCAGTTGGGGTGGTGGCGTCAGATCCTATACACATTATATGGCTGACAGTCTCAAGTGACACTAGTATGATGTGTATGGCGAGCTTAACATAACATAATAGTAGAAAGGATACTATTTTGCAATATCCAGAACGGGCCCTTGTCCAGATACCAGGACGCACTTGTTGTGATATTGTTTGA
Organism: Leptodactylus fuscus; assembly: GCF_031893055.1. Taxonomy (NCBI): domain Eukaryota; kingdom Metazoa; phylum Chordata; class Amphibia; order Anura; family Leptodactylidae; genus Leptodactylus; species Leptodactylus fuscus. The sequence continues at coordinate 35,244,600 of NC_134273.1, forward strand.
AGATGCGCAGAGGACTATGTGACATCATCACCTGATCTTGGGAAATCTGGGAAATGGAAGAGAAAAGAAAGTAAGTATAAGTGATCCAGACAAATACAACTCCATCATGTGAATAATATATATATTAAACAGAATTCCAATTCTCTGAATAAAGCCAGCTTCACGCGCGCTCCCATTGAAGTGAATGGGATGTGTTTTGAAGCGCTTGCATGTACGGGTCTAAATGAGCGGAGCACTTACGCCGTGTGCAGGGGCCCATAGCTTTCATTTGTTTTCTATCAATAGGGATGTGGAGATATTGGGGTTACTACACTATTGATTAATTCAGAATATGAGCAATGTATTCAGCCTGCCCAGCAGATGCCAAGAATATCATATTGGCATCAGCCAGGCAGGTATAAGTTATTATACTTTTTTTTCCCCATGTAGTTATCACTTTTCTATGTAGTAGGCACTGCAAAAAATTCATATCACATAGTATACAGTTGTTTTTTTTAAATATATTAGCAGGATATATGTTACTGTGTGGTATACAGAATATAAATGACGCTCACCGGCACACCGAGGATATCTGACAGCTGATCGGCTTTGGTCTGACGGAGGCAGTTTCCAGCATTAGTGACAAATACGACTGGCACCAAGAATTGGCCTTGGCTGTTCACCAACTTCTGGAAAGCTTTTCTTGCAGCAGGGATTGGGGTCTTTCCTCGGACGAGTACTCCATCAATATCAAATAACAGGCCAAACGTTGGCTGGAAGCTCGACTGAAAAGAAAAACACAATGAACACATTATGCATTGAAGAGCTGCCCATCTAAATGTCATCTTACGCAAATGACCATGCCAGGGAAAGCTGTGCTTGGCCGTACTAATGTAGAATTACATGCCAGCTATTCAAAGCCATTATTTACTAACCCAGTAGTACATGCCAGCCTGTCTGTGAAATACATTGCCAGGTCCAATAGATTTAAAGGAGTTATCAACCTTTTACAAATTGATATGTCAATAATTTTAGCTCAGTGAGGGTCCAGCTATTAGGACCCCTGCAGATCAGTGCATCCTCCATTGTATACACACACACCAAAACTCTTTTAGGGCGTGCACAAAATATAACTCCCCTATGTATACCCCATATTTGTAATGCAAAAAGTGTGACAGGATCTATAGACCACATTATTATACGACTGTCTATCAGTACGCTCTTCTTTATCTGCTGCTCCCACACAGGGTATTATTAGATCTTCCCTCTCCCACACTCCCATATTCTCCATGTAAACTGATGCAGATGGATCCGGCTGACAATTTCCGTTCAAGGATGTTGCCTGATGGATACAATCCCGATCAATAGTAATCCACACTTCACTAACCTTCAGCTCAGACTGCTCAGAGTCCTGCATTTACAAGAACCAGTCAAAGTTTCTTTGCATTAATAATCTATAGCACTGGATAATATTATATACATATGTATACATATGTATGTAATATTATATACATGTACTTTGACTGTTCAGATAACAGCAGTGACGTCAGTCTACACAAGGCACGCACAGAATCATGTAATAAATGAAACGCACTACTAATAAAGGGTAAAACATGGTAATTATAGATTCTGATAGGAGTCGCCTCTCCCATTATAATTAGAGGGCAAAACCAGACTAAACCATTCTGAAACTGCCTCTCCAACGTCACATCTCAGGATTTATGAACGGTCCTGAACTCTCAATGAACGCAGATTACTGCCAAAGCAATGATCATACACTAAGAGAACGCCGGTCCCAGTAGGCTCATCATTTAGTATAGAGAGTGTCCTACTTGGGTTAGTTTTCTAAGAAGACAATAAGGGGGGCGTTCACCCTACTATTAGTGTCCACTCTTTGTATCTGCCACATGATGTTAACAGTAGGCAGTCAAAAATCCCAATGATTTCAATGGGATTCATGTCCCTTGTTAGGGTCCCGTTTCACCAAATCCATCACAGCTCTGGTATTTTGGCAAAGGTAACACAGGGTGCAGGACTTTTGGCTCTGTTCAAAATAATGGACTTATGATGGATATGAATTGCAGTGACAGTCTAATCCAGGGGTCCTCAAACTTTTTAAACAGTGGGCCGGAGGCAGAGCAGGTCGCACAGACATCAGGAGCAGTGCCCTCCAATAGGTAAAGTGAAGTGCGCTCCATGGCCTGGCCCGAGCTCCCCAGGAGCTTCATTATAAATGCACGCCTGCCGGCAGTGTTGGCGGGGCCAGACAGAAGTGCTTGGCGGGCCGCATGTGGCCCTCGGGCCGCAGTTTGAGGACTCCTGGTCTAATCCATTAGATTCAGTCGGTGCTCATATTATATAGAAGGGCTCTTTGGTGAGCTGCACACAGGCTTTTATGGTCCATATTTTGGCCGGATTTCCCTTTCTGCCCTCTGTCCAGAGACCTGGATTCCTAGTATCACAGTTATTCATGATGGTGGGAATTACCGTCTCGATGTGGGACTAGTCTAACGCTCATCATGAATACAACATGTACAGAGGACGGTGTAGTAGTGTGGTAATGTGTCCCAAATACATACCGTATTTTTCAGACCATACAAGTCCGTGTACATGTATTCTTTCAATGCAATCTTAGGGGGTTTTTTTTAGCTTGTTAGGCTCCGTTCACATCTACATCTGCCCAATTATAGAAGAACAAAGCGCCGAATATTTAAATTGACGGGCACCAACGGTGCATAAGAAATCCTATTTACTATAATGGGGTCTCCTGAGCTTCAGACACAGAGTATGTCATTTTGCCAAACATAAAAGTGCTGCATGCACATAACCCGCCACACACCACACAATATACTTTTGTCCTATAAAAAGAATCATGACACATCTGCAAGGAAACCGGTGTAGTTAACTTGTCACTAAATCAACAGATATTGACGTCCATATTTTGGTAGAATTTCCACCTGTGAACCATTTCCTCATGTGAACAAGGAAGGTTTGTGATGAGACATAGGGCGTTGTAAACAAGCTGGTGGCCCTAGAGTTACATATCCTTCATATCAGTATTCAAGGCAAGGCCTCAGGCGCTAAACCAGAGCCGGAGCAAAGGTTACGTACTGAGATGAGGTCACAAGCTTGGAGTGTATATATAGAGACGAGGATATAAATAGATGGGAAACAAGTCGTGTTCCTGTAACTCCTAGAGTTCATGGAGTTTCCTGTGAAAGACACCAAGACTCTGCTTTAAGCTGCAGAAGATGCCAATGTAACCGCTAACAGAAGTAATAAAACTACAGCTAGAGTGGTCAGAAAACTTTAATAGTCCATTCATCTTTAAGGCTTCATGCACACGGGAATGAATTTCATGCGCATTTTGCAAGGAAGTGTGCAATGTCACCACTGCAAACAAGTGCCAATCAATGTGTGCTAGCATTGACCATCCTCCATTCCATCTGCCCAGGTAATATCAATGCCACCAGCATTAGGCTTATCCTATTGAAATCCCCCATTTTTATAGGTTCAGGTGAGAGGTTAGGTTAGTATAAACCAATCCCATACACTTTAGTTGTAGGTTGAATGTTCGTTTGGCCAACAGCTATCTCACCAGATATGCCCACACACGTGCAAGCTCAGCAGACCAAATGAATCGGGCAGCAGGACTCTAACCGCAATCTCCCCTGTTATATACCATTGGGGGAAGTCAGGAGGACCTACTACATTTCAGATGGTCCACTGACCCATCAAAATTGACAGGTTCTGCTAATATAAACTAATGTTTATAGCCAGCTTAGTTTGATGAGGCACCTAGCTTCATAGATGATAAGGTGGTTTCTGATGCTGCAGCCCACCTCCCAGCTAGAAATAAAGCACCCAAACCATTCTTCCCAGGGTTTTACATGCATGCTCCCACAACAAAGCACATTGGACGTTGGTCATTTTTTTGCGTGTAATATATTATATTATACATGAAGGTGGCCATTCCTTTTTTTTTACGACATCCATCCATATCACAGTACTACCAGGTGTCTGCTCCAGAGCTGTTAATCCCCTATTTGCTCTGATCTCTTAATCACTACAAGAAAGATCATCAGGACAGTAAGACGATGAATCCAATTACATAGGAGGATCTCATGGCTATTAGTAAAATCCCCAGGTAATAACGGGGCAGGAGAGCAAATAACCATCAGATACACAGAGAAGGATCACATGGAATACAAAGAATGGGGTTATTCCATGATGACAACTTATGGCACATTATCTGAAGCCAAAAAGGTCTGCTCTGTCCCCCATTTCCAGTGAAGCAAACTTTACAGTGTCAGCACCTCCCATGGAATTCAATGGACAATGACCAATATACATGGTCAGATATCACCAGTTGTTCTAGTGGTTATTTCCACACTGCACAGATAGTCACAGTCAGTGGCCAAATCACGGGCTGTGATCTGGGCCCAAAACATGCCTGTACTTTTAGCGCATCCACCCCACACAGGAACCTTCAGCTTTGTCGAGGGAGCAAGTATTCTCAATGGCCATGGCTTATCTCCTAATAAAACAAAGGATCAGGCATGTTGAATTACCCTCTCCTGGCAATTTGGTAACCCCCATGCGTATTAGATGGTCATCTATCTACCACTGCTACCTGTCACACTGAAGATGCAAGACAATATACAAGCGCCATGTAATAGAGCAGGAGGAGCAGAGCAAATCGATATATAGTTTTATGGGAAAAGATTAACTATAACCTGTATTTATTCATTGAAATCTCTTTTTATTATGGGTTTAGGAGTCCAGTGGGCGGTCCTACTTTGTGAATGACAGCTATGTACATACATTCTATAAGGAGGGCTGTCAATCAGTGTACTAGACCGCCCACTGGACTCCTAACTCCAGAGATAGAAATGAATAAATAACACTAGAACCTAGCAAGTATAATACATGTATATTTGTGTGTATATTTCACTGGGTTATTTCCCTATTGTGGAAATGAACAAGCAGAGGAAACACAGATAAATAGATAGATAGATAGATTTGGTTCCAGGTTTATGAATGAGCTGTACACAGTAGTCACAGCGCATGGATTTACACACACAGCTCTGCTACATCACTTTACACTACACATCTCTACCCAGCATGTGATTTATTAACCACTGCACAAATAGGAATTGTATGCTGTCCTATCACTGCCAGGATTGGGGACTATGTAATTTTGGTGACAGTACAGGCCACAATATCATTGGAAGGGTTCCTATACTTTAGTGGGATAGAAATGAATAGAATAATAATCTTTACTGCTTGCTAACACTCCAAAAATGTGCCCTGCCAGAAACCAGAAAATGACAGAGCGAAGATGACAGGTTGTCAGACGAGGAGACACTCCTGTTCTTACAACCTGCTGAGGCCATGGTTACTTGGATTACATAAACACAGTCCGGTGGGAGTGACGCTCCGAGGAAGGGGAGTCAGACCAGGAAACATTCAGGAGCTCATTCACATGGACATGGTTGTCTCAGTCTGTGTGTACTACTAGATGGAAAATATACAAATGAAGTGCGACAATGAGATCTACAGAACGGTCAGTAGTCAGATGACTATTATACTGAATATGGAGATTTATCATTTCCTCCAGAATACCAGCATAATATATAAGACTTTGGCTCAACATGCCAGTTGTGGTTCCTCCTCAAATATTAGATCAGAAGATCCCACTAAGGTTTATCCAACATTTCTGGGCAGCTTAAGACCCCATGCACACTGGGCGATCTAAACCAGAAAATCTAGTATGTACTGTATGAACTCAGCCAGGAGATTGGGACTCCTTCAGTCAACGTGATCTATGATGCTCGGAGTCCCTGCCTACAGTCCCTACTATATATAGTCAGGACAGCGGTAGACTGAACCCGTATGTCGGAGATCACTATGATGCAATATGATGTAAGGACCGGATTTTCTGGTCCAGATTGCCCGTGTGCATGGGGCCTCTTGGGAATGTGTGACCAAAAAAATTACCTACTTTTTAAAGTTTTTATGTAAAGCATATTTATTTAAGAGTTCAGGCATTTTTTTTAGTCTTACATTTTCTATGTCACCATCAATATTTTTTTTTACTCTGTCCACCAAGCCTAATAATAGACTAACACTTGACAATTTTGCAGCAGTTTTCTTTGCAGACACCTCATTTATATTACAGATGTGATAACAGTAGAAAATAACACCTCTATAGATAACACCACTGACCCATCACTGCAACCACTACTGACAATAGAGGACGTCACAGATTAACTATCGCCTTGCCTGTACAGACCAAGTCTAGAAAACTCTCCCAAAGACCTGAATGAGTTGGCTCCAAAATATCACTCCCTATGCGCCGTTCTCTGTACAGTGGCCAGATGAGGTACTACAGATCTGCTCCAATTAAGGAATGGAAAATATATAGGAAGTTCTTATACTTCTCAATCCAATCGTGGCTTTGGCTGAAAAAAAAAAAAAAGGGCAGCAAAATCTGCAACAAAAGAAGCTGCGTGTCTGCAATGTGTGGCCTCAGCCTTAGATTTGCTTTCAATGACCTGTAGGGAGCCTGCTGATATCCACACAACCAGAAGAAGATAAAAAGCGTATGTGGCAACACAAGAGCCCCAAATGGCAGAATTGTGTCCGCCAGCAGTTTCTCTTAACATGCACGCTCAGCTGATCTTACAGACTTGGGAGGGGCCATGTAACATATATAGGCGGACATCCATAGGCATTGTACGGGGTCACATCTGCATCAGGCTTTCCCATAATGGAACAGGAATACAAAAAGCAAACTGGGAACTCCACCATTATATGATGGGCACCAATGGCACCTGAAGGGCCACACTGGCTGTTCACACAGTGGAATCTGTCACCGATTCCTTCCCAGTTCCACCTCTCTTTGTTTTCAGTGGGTTTTCACAAATTTCAGTCCCAGAACCTGAGGCACGAACCGCTCGGCTGATCAGCCCCATTCACCGGTGGCTAATGAAAGCAGCGGCAAGAAAGTCAGAGACAGGAATGGAGATGAATCTAAGACATGAGTCCATCTTAATTCCTCCACAGTGTGAACATGCTCTAAATGGCTTGTATTATTTTACCAATGAAAGTATTGCTGCATTACTAGCAATTGTATCCAATACTTTTATGGAATCTGCAGCAGAAGGCAGATGTGAACAAAATCTTAGCCATCAAGACAGCTTAAACCAAACACAGCAAAAGAAGCTATAATATGGGTACATTGCTAGTTGCTATGGACAATTTACCCCCCCCCCCCCATAATGTGTTTAACAACAAAGCCCTGACAACTATGTTCACACATGCACGTTTTGGAATGCGGTTTTTGAAGGCACCTGTCCTTTATACCCCCCTGTGTCCTTTTTCTCATCCCCACCAACTTTAGGCATCAAAATCCGGATCAAAATAGTGGCAGGTGTAAATATGCCTATGCAGTAACATGAAAGCTGCACTACACACGAGGCAATAGAAATTGCCTGCGATCGTGGGGTTATTGGCACTAGCCGCAGACCTCCCCTCCCCCACACACCTGATCCAAGTATCGGATGAATGGCAGTGGCTACAAAGCATACAGCCCCGCGTTACCTGTTGCTCGTCGGTGGCCAGACACATCCCGGCTCGGTGGTGCCGCCTAATGTTTCCACGAGTACTCAGTAGTCGGAGCCCCCGACAGAGCGGCCATAGCCCCTTCATCCTGCCCACGACCCCTCGCTGCTTCGGGCTGTATAGAGCTGTGTCCCGGTAGGTGATCTGGGATCTTTTCGGTTACCGGTGCGGCTCTTGCTTGCGTGTCGTGACCAGAGGAAGGGGCGTCCAGCTGTACCGGGGGTCTCAGCACTGGCGAAGCGTAACCGACCCCCGGGATATATCTCAGCTGTGCGGGGAGCGAGAGCCAATCAGAGGGCAGCTGCTCAGCCAGACCAAACCAATCAGGGGACGCTCAGAGATCCCGCCCAGATCCATCCCCTAGACTGAGGACAGGGGACACTTCCGGCGGAGACAAAAACAGCAGCTGAAGGAGAATGTGTCACAGCGCACAGCTGGCTGTCGTGTCAGTGTGTCATGTACCTCAGTCTTCACTGACTGCTGTATATTACCAGAGCTGGAGGAGACTGTGTCACAGCGCACAGCTGGCTGTCGTGTCAGTGTGTCATGTACCTCAGTCTTCACGCACTGCTGTATATTACCAGAGCTGGAGGAGACTGTGTCACAGCACTCACAGTTGGCTGTCGTGTCAGTGTGTCATGTACCTCAGTCTTCACTGACTGTTGTATATTACCAGAGCTGGAGGAGACTGTGTCACAGCACTCACAGTTGGCTGTCGTGTCAGTGTGTCATGTACCTCAGTCTTCACTGACTGCTGTATACTACCAGAGCTGGAGGAGACTGTGTCACAGCGCACAGCTGACTGTCGTGTCAGTGTGTCATGTACCTCAGTCTTCACTCACTGCTGTATACTACCAGAGCTGGAGGAGACTGTGTCACAGCACTCACAGTTGGCTGTCGTGTCAGTGTGTCATGTACCTCAGTCTTCACTCACTGCTGTATATTACCAGAGCTGGAGGAGACTGTGTCACAGCACTCACAGTTGGCTGTCGTGTCAGTGTGTCATGTACCTCAGTCTTCACTGACTGTTGTATATTACCAGAGCTGGAGGAGACTGTGTCACAGCACTCACAGTTGGCTGTCGTGTCAGTGTGTCATGTACCTCAGTCTTCACTGACTGCTGTATACTACCAGAGCTGGAGGAGACTGTGTCACAGCGCACAGCTGACTGTCGTGTCAGTGTGTCATGTACCTCAGTCTTCACTCACTGCTGTATACTACCAGAGCTGGAGGATACAGTGTCACAGCACTCACAGTTGGCTGTCGTGTCAGTGTGTCATGTACCTCAGTCTTCACTGACTGTTGTATATTACCAGAGCTGGAGGAGACTGCCAGCACTCACAGCTGGCTGTCGTGTCAGTGTGAAGAAGAATCAGACTACCAGAACCCCACTGCAAATTCATAAATCAGGATACGGGAATCCTCCTATCTATGAGCAAGGATGAATTTCCTCTCCCACATAACCCCTTAAACATGTGAATAAGGCCTTAAAAGGGGTTGTCCCAAAATTACAACTTATCACATATCCATCTGCTGGGGCTCTCACCATGCACAAGAATGGAGGGGGTCTTCAAACCCCCTTTTGAATAGGGCAACAGTCAGCTCTGAGACTGCCAAAGTGACTGACAACAGCAGTCAATACAGTACTCCGATCTCTCCAACAGTAATGTAGAAATCCCCCCCCTTCCCATTCAAACAGGGAGCTCGAGGTGGTTGAACCCCCATTATCCCCTATCCTGCGGAGTTTAATTAGTGGTCTGACCTCTTTAAGAACTACAGGCATGCCAGTTTTTGCATTCAGACTGTATCCACACATCACTAGTACAGCATATACACAAATCATTTTCCTGTTGGAAGATATTACAGTATCGGCGAGTGCCTGATACTACAGCTATGGCAGGTCTCACCTTTTCTTTTACATGAATGGTGAATAGCTGTTAGCAGGACATAGAAGTGCAATATAAAGGTAGCTGAATACATAAAGTGATATCCAACAGTATACACACAGCAAGATGTATAAAGTCAAAATCCTAACCTCTGCAATATGGAGAGCTCATGGTCACCAGAAGGCATGATACCCCCTCCCCCTATACAGTCTGCTACTTCAATTACTGTATATATCCTCTTGCATTCACACACAGGTTATCAATAGACAAGCATATAAAAGAATTACTCACTGATGTCTAAATAATACATTTCCTGCATGTTACTACTTATTGTAATACCAAACTGTGTTAAGTTAAAATGTGTTGATGGGATTAGAATACTGATGGCCAGGAGTATTAGATCGGTGGTGGTGGTGGTGGTGGTGGTGGTGGTGGTGGGGGGGGTCTAGACCCTTGGCATCACAATGATTAGTTGCCTGAAGGGGGTGTAACTTCATTGTTTCTTGGCTTCTCACCAGTCACAAGAAACAAAGCAAGTGCTGATTGGTTAGGATACAGCTACATGTAGATGTTTAGACTTTATTTACACAGCTGGGGCACTTTTAACTAAACAGCCATCAACCCATTAAAACCTTTGTACTACTCATAACCACAATTTAAAATTGTATGCAGTTCTGTAGTAAAAAGCATCATGTAAACACAGTCCAAAGCCTTTTCAGGGAGTCAGTGATTTGCATCAGTGATTGTATGCTGGTAGTCTCCACTGCTGCTTCTTCAGTCATTGATGCAAATGACCAACGTGTGAATGAGGCCTCGGGTTGGGTTTTCACATGCAGGCTTTGTTCACGCATTGAATGGCTTCAAAAACAGCAACAAAAACCTGAATGTAGAATCCCAGCTTCAACAAAAACCCTGAATGGGGAAACTCAGCCTCAAGCTCTCTTTTCTAAATTCTTGTGAAACTACTTCACTTTCTACAGGAAAACACTGAGCAAGTTAAAAAAAAACTCTTCAGTTGCCAAGTGAATTTTTTGAGCAATTTTATCTCCATAAAGTAACACAGAGTGTTTGGAAAACTGTTGAAAATTGAAGAGGACCTTTCATGCCCTCACAGATCGGCTGTATTATATAATGCAAGAAAGCGGACAGTGCACCGGATTCAGTACATGGTCAGCTTTCTAGCTGTATATAATGCCGCTGATCTGCAAGGATATAAAAGGTATGCAATGTGTATGGAGGTCCCTGAACTCTTCCCCCGACAGGTGATACTAGAGAGAATAAGGAGTGGCCATTGTTGAGAAAGAAGGATTAGCCAGGTTGAATGTTAAAGACAAAGAAGGATGGGTCAAAGTTACACAACTTTCACTACTGAAACACATGCATACTCGGCTAACCAGAGTGTGTATGGGGGAATAGGGAAGGAAGGAGCTCAGCCCTTATATCATCCTTGGCATAAACCCCACCATCTGTGCTCCATTTTAAGGTTACCTGTGTACAGCTCCAGGCACTCTTGGTGGCATGTCCTGGCCAATCCATGGACAGATTATCCACCCTGCATTTCAAGGAACAACAGAGGACATCAAGTTCATCAGCTTAGTAAATTTCCAGTCCAAGCTCCCCTAGGCTGGATGGAGAGATGATGAAGACTTATAATGATGAATGATCCTATACATCCTCCCTTGTGTGGAGCCAGGACGACAGACAGCTGCTCTATCATGCCCAGTTAGGCAATTTTTAATTATATACTTTGCACATAAAAAATACTGTCACTAAGTTCAGGGATGGTAAACAACATAGTAAACACTAGGAAGGTTTACAAAGGTTAAAAAAAAAAAAAAAAAAAAAAACCCAAATACATAATATGGCTTCTTTCTTCCAAAAGCAAGACCTCAATAGTACTTTGCACAACCCCTAGACGGGGGTGGCTTAGTTTATGGTAGAAAGCAGTAATGTCCAAGTTTTTTCCTTCTCTTTGTAAACCTAGACAATCCTTTTAATTTCCCCCCTTAATCATGTAGTTCTGGTAATAAGCAGACACAATACATGACTAAGGGGCACAGACTGCCCCCATCTATTATCATCTACTGGCTTTATTCACCCCCATGCTGAGCAGTTACCTGCAGGGGGTGAAAGGAAAAGGAGAAACTTTTGTAACAGAACTGTTCAGGCTGAATGTGCGCTTATGTAGTTATGCATGTAATGCAAGGTTTACATTACCATAAGGCATTAACCACGCCCTGGTACAGAATGCTCAACTTTTTCAGTAGATTTAAATGGCTTTGTTGTCTTCTGGGACAAAATATCAAGGTCCACCAAGTTATCAGTACAGTGTTAAACTTTGCTACAATCTATATATGTTCTGTGCTCAGAATGACCAATCCATATAAAGCTGAGGATTAAGGTGCCGGCACACCTTAGATAACAGTCAACCAACCTGTAAACACGCACCCTTGGTTTAGCTGCTGGGAATATGTAGGTGAATAAGGAGAGGGGAACATGCAGTTACCAAAGGGGAATGCAAAGGACAAGTCATGTTGAAATAAATCATGCCAACCTTTCTTTACATTGAAATACTTCACGGTATGAGAAGATGGGAAGCGTTTATACACATTAGATCACTGACCGATCCAGACAACAACTAACTTGTATTTATTGTGTATGGTCACCTTGAGCTGATACCATGCTAAGTGTTCCTAGTATTTCTATTGTGGAAGGATGGCTGAACCTCTAACACTCATTCAAGTGGAAAGCAAAGGGAACCTTAAATTTTACCATGCCACCATAATACATGTTTATTGGGAGATGGTAAGAACCTGTAAGCATTAAACCATTGGTAAATCCTGAAGGAAAGAAGAAAAATCTGGCAAAAAAAATTAATGAGTATCAGTAGCTTAACAGGGTTTTATGGGCCCTAAACACGGATTTCTGCTCCTATAGCACAGCCAAACAGCAAAATAAAGGGGCACAGTAGGCCATCCATATACCTCCATATATCCATATACCTGGTTCATTCCCATTCAAGGGACAATTTACCACAAATCATCCAAACAACCAAGATGTTTTTGTCAAAAAGTCAGTCTATATTTTTCATTTCTGTACAAAATGTAACAAAACAGGAGAATTTACAAGGACTCGGTGGGTTGCAGCAAATATTTACAATTCTATACGCCTAGAAGACGTTTAGCATCTTCACTTTGAGCCATGAGAGCCTCGCTGGCATATTTCTGAAGAAGTTCCATTTTCTTTCGTCGTATTAGGGCTTCCTCAATCTGTGAAGATAAAAATGAGAAGTTACATTGCGATGGACATGAGTGTACGTTTTAGGCTGGCATTTATGCAGCTTCAATGGAGTAGGATTTTACCCATCGGATCTTTAGTACTACCTAAAAATAAGTGATGCTATCAATGCAACCGGCTAAAGACAGTTCAAAAGGTAGAAAAATAGGATTTCTGGGAGGGAAATATTAATGCTCTATTACTTAGGATAGATCATCAGTGCCTAACCTGCGGGGGGGAGGGGGGGTTAGATATTGTGGGTGAGCACCAAATCCATTTCACAGGCCTGTGACGTCACATTCCTTCATCACGCGTCCTGTGTGCAGTTCGGTTCCATTCAAGTAAATGTGGCTGAGCTGTAATACCAAGCACAGCTGCTCTACAAAGTGTGGCGCTGTGCTTCGTATTTAGTGAAGAGGTCTCACTGAAATGAACAGGACTGAGCTGCAATATGCTCATTTGATGTGAGGTCACTTCTTGATAAGAAGAAAGCAACCATGTTTTCTAACCCTTTAACAGCTGACAGCAGACTCTTTGCTATGGTGAGATAAAAGGGGTTCTACAAATAAATATTTGAATAAAAATATATAAATAAAAATGGATATTGATTGTATACCTTTAGGGTAGGTCATCAATAACCAACTGATTGGGGTCAGACACCCGTCTCCCCCAGGGATCATGTGTTCACTTAATGGGATCTTGGATGCAATAGCGCAGCATAGCCACTTCTGGCTCCATCTGCTGTACTCAGAAGAATTGAGACTGGTAGGGGGTGTCGCTTGTCAGACTATCCCCATTCTGATACAGATGAACTATCCTAAGGGTAGGACATCAATATTCAACCCTCTTAATATATATCTGTGACCTATTGAAAATGTCTTATTGAGATAAAGCATTATATTTAAAAACAAATACTGAAAAAAATATAGGACAGTGTTTTTTTTTTTTTTTTGTTTGACCACATTGGTCAGTGTGCAGCAGAATGACCCCTGTTTAATCATTAGTATCTACAACTCCAAGCTAAAATGTAGTTAAAGCACAAGAGTATCACACAGTCAATATTTACATGCTAAATAACTTAGTTGAAAGCCAAAATGGTGCAATACATAGATGGAACACGATAAGAGTTATCAGCTGGAGTTTACATTTGTTTGGGTATATTGCTAAGGCTATAATACATCTATATTCACATCTGGTATTACAGCCCCAAATCCCTTCCCTGCCATACAATTTAATGACCTGAACTAGCAACAACAATGGGATCTGGGAAAGCGATGAAACAGGTTAGGTTCTCAGCTGCATTTGAACACCGTTTCCGTCCTCTATTCCACTTGAAAAGCACAGAGAGAAAAGTCCTGCAAGTCCAAAGTGGACCAGAAGAACGGAAACTGAAACGCAGGTGTGAACCCAGGATCAAGGCTTCTTCTTACCTCTTTTTGAGATGGTACCGGAACATGGGCAATAAACTTTTGCTGTCCTTCTTCTCTTTCAAGGTCATTGTCACTATCTTCTCCAGACTGAAAGACAAGAAATATTAGAATTGCTGAGCTACCATAAAAGAGATAATGCAAACAGCTCCAAGGTATCGCTTGTATACGGCTGGATTCTGTAGCAGTATATTTCTCTGAAGTGTCTCAGGGAACGCTATGGTGAGATTTATGAAAACTGGCGCTTGTCATACCAGTCTTCACAGCCCATATAATGGCAGAGGGTGCCCCTCTTATGAGCTTAAAACTGACATGGATTTTAAGAACCATTTACACCAGTAAACTGGCATAAATAGTCATAAATCTGCTGGGGTCCATACCTCTTGTTACACCGTTAGAAAAAGGACAAGGTTGAAGTAAAATAGAAATAAGAGCTGAAAATTGCCAGCAAAAATCTGATTTTAAGCAAAAAAACGCTTCTTTATGGTGAGATGACCTGCGTAACTCCTTCTTCCTAGTCGTATAACATTATTTCTCATACAGATACCAGATGCACAATACTTATGTGAACGTATTCAAGGTGACCAAGTAGTTTAGTTTTAGTACAACAAAAAGATGAAAGGGCAAACCATTCCCAAAAATAAACTATACAACCTGGAATATAATGGTATAAACATTGCATAATTCTTAGGACACGGAGATCAGTAAATAAACATTGAGTAACTGGTAGACATGCAGCACATTCATGACCGTTGTGTCAATCGGCCTCATACGGCTTTGTTCTGGGCAAAAGTTCTAGTCACGTTCTGCCCTAATCACATGACCTGTGTCAAATAGCACCCTTGTCATATGTCCAGTATCACGCTGCCGACTCATGAACGCTTTGGGTTGGCAACCTGAGCTAGAAAGTTTCTAAAAGGGCAAAGTGTTTGCTTGACTAGTTTTGATTAGCTGTTGCCCTGGAGTGCCCAAATTTTTCAGACGTTTTGTGGCACATGTTGCACGGTAAATAAAGCCGCATGGTAGTTGCTTGTCGTATTTCACATATGAACTGTACCTAAAATAGCGATAGTAGCCAGTGTTACTTTTTGTCTCTAACTACATACATAACTTCTATGCCCTGTAGAGGATCAACAACAAATAGTACAAATTTAACACACACGTAATAGAGATTAAAAATGAATAAAAAAATATAATAATAATAATAATAATAATAATAATAATTATATATATATATATATGATATATGATCTATATTTATCCTATGAATATTAAAAGGGGTTTTCTAGCCTTATAGATCACTGTGCAAACAGATAAACCCTGAAGTTACACTAAATGTTCTCAATGAATGCAAGTACATAAGCATCATCTCCCAGTCATGTGCTGCATATAAAACTTTATTTTTTAGCTAGATCTAGCTTAATAAAATAATTGGATGCATATGTTTGCATCTGCTTTATCCAGAAATAAATTAGCAAAAAAAAATAAATCACAAAACCTTCAGTCAAATTAAAATAAGATCCTTACAGTATAGTGTTCTGTGTTACTGCTGCTTCCACAAGTCAGTGCATTACTCAGGATGGAGTCAAATATAAGAGTCGCTGTGTGAGGCCTCACAGACAGCCATAGTGCACCACTTTAACACACTAAAAGGGGTGGTTTTGGATTCACAAAGTCCAGCTGGCAATATTCAGACCAGGGCTTCTACATAACAGAGGACTAAGACAATAAAGCAGAAAAGACTGCCCTTCAGCCTGGGAGCCCCTCTCACAGCACAACCCTCTCAGGTTTAGCTGGGGTATGGGACACACAGGAGAATTCAGTCCGAAGGAACTAGAAGGAAGGCTTCCATCACCTCCATGGGACTGGAAACAACTGAAACAGGTATGAGGAATGGCCTTTTTAAATGGATCCAAGTTGGTTTCTGTCCATGGATGTGCGGGATCCCTCCTGTCACTGCCATTGTGGAGGTCCGGGGGAAAGAGTGGCCAAAGGCAAAAAAACAAACTGTACTTTCCTCCTGAATTCCCCTCCAAAACTGACACTGAGTAAACACCAACAGGATGCAGCAGATCCTGAACAAACTCTGGTGATTCAGGTGGCAAGACTATTTTTTTTTAAAAAAAACATTCCATGCCTGTGGCGACTTTTTCTCTGCAATCAGAGAGCCTTTTAAGACTGTCTGAAAGAGGACTAATGCCAAATTTCCCCTTCAGAAAGGTAGGGCTGCCAACACAGGCATTATAAAAACCATTACCTGATTGGAAAACCCTTTGATTTCCCAAAAGGTGGCACAATCACAGCATTAGGGTATGTCCACATTCTTGCAGATCAGTCGCTGCACAATTTCTAGTGGCTTATCTACATCACACAAAGGTAGACAAATGGATGAGAGAAATATGTGCAACCCCCCCAAAAAAAACACGTCGAAGCAAGAGAAGATTTTTCGCAGCATCTCTCACAAAGGATGAAAACCAGCATGATATCCACAAAATTCTGGTGCAAAATCTCCCCATTTTAAGCAGAATATAGGAAAATCAAGTGCCAATTTTCTGAAATTTAAAAAAAAAAACAAAAAAAAAAAAAAAAAAACAGTAGCAGACATGACTCAGACGTGCGCCTACCTCATCGGCAGTCACTGCATAGATATTCACTTCCTCTTCCTCCTCATTCTTCTCCCCAGATGCCACACGCGCTTCCTTCTCCATTCTCCATTTCTCAATGGCCTGGGCAATGGCTGAAAAAAAATTCACAGGAGAATTGACCCGGATATTACAGCGATCTACAAATACTGGCATGACCAAAGGAACGTCATGCTCAAATATTTTCTCATGCCAAGTCTCGTATAAGGAGCAGTAACAACTGCTGTAGAATTACAGTGTGGCATCACATGAAACACATACACTCACCGGCCACTTTATTAGGTACACCTGTCCAACTGCTCGTTAACACTTAATTTCTAATCAGCCAATCACATGGCGGCAACTCAGTGCATTTAGGCATGTAGACATGGTCAAGACAATCTCCTGCAGTTCAAACCGAGCATCAGTATGGGGAAGAAAGGTGATTTGAGTGCCTTTGAACGTGGCATGGTTGTTGGTGCCAGAAGGGCTGGTCTGAGTATTTCAGAAACTGCTGATCTACTGGGATTTTCACGCACAACCATATCTAGGGTTTACAGAGAATGGTCCGAAAAAGAAAAAACATCCAGTGAGCGGCAGTTCTGTGGGCGGAAATGTGTTGTTGATGCCAGAGGTCAGAAGAGAATGGCCAGACTGGTTCGAGCTGATAGAAAGGCAACAGTGACTCAAATAGCCACCCGTTACAACCAAGGTAGCCAGAAGAGCATCTCTGAACGCACAGTACGTCGAACTTTGAGGCAGATGGGCTACAGCAGCAGAAGACCACACCGGGTGCCACTCCTTTCAGCTAAGAACAGGAAACTGAGGCTACAATTTGCACAAGCTCATCGAAATTGGACAATTGAAGATTGGAAAAACGTTGCCTGGTCTGATGAGTCTCGATTTCTGCTGCGACATTCGGATGGTAGGGTCAGAATTTGGCGTCAACAACATGAAAGCATGGATCCATCCTGCCTTGTATCAACGGTTCAGGCTGGTGGTGGTGGTGTCATGGTGTGGGGAATATTTTCTTGACACTCTTTGGGCCCCTTGGTACCAATTGAGCATCGTTGCAACGCCAAAGCCTACCTGAGTATTGTTGCTGACCATGTCCATCCCTTTATGACCACAATGTACCCAACATCTGATGGCTACTTTCAGCAGGATAATGCGCCATGTCATAAAGCTGGAATCATCTCAGACTGGTTTCTTGAACATGACAATGAGTTCACTGTACTCCAATGGCCTCCACAGTCACCAGATCTCAATCCAATAGAGCATCTTTGGGATGTGGTGGAACGGGAGATTCGCATCATGGATGTGCAGCCGACAAATCTGCGGCAACTGTGTGATGCCATCATGTCAATATGGACCAAAATCTCTGAGGAATGCTTCCAGCACCTTGTTGAATCTATGCCATGAAGAATTGTGGCAGTTCTGAAGGCAAAAGGGGGTCCAACCCATTACTAGCATGGTGTACCTAATAAAGTGGCCGGTGAGTGTATGGGTTGGCATAGCTAGCAATCCATTCTAGTCATCAGACAATTTTACAATAGGGGCCACACGGTGGCTCAGTGGTTAGCACTGCAGCCTTGCAGCGCTGGGTCCTGGTGTTCAAATCCCGCCAAGGGCAAAAAACCATCTGCAAGGAGTTTGTATGTTCTCCCCGTGTTTGCATGGATTTCCATCCCATATTCCAAAAAAAAAGACATACTGATAGGGAAAAATGTACATTGTGAGCTCTATGTGGGGCTCACAATCTACATTTAAAAAAAAAAAAAAAAAAAACAATTTTACAATGATACAGTGATGGGGCTCAGGAAGTGATGTATAAAATGTTATCTGTTATTCTACTGGAAATGGAACATCCTCATCCTTATCTTCCTCTACAATCGCTGCCAGGGAGAAGTAGGAGGCTCCAGTACACAATGGGAGGTTGATGGGTTTGGCTGACACCAATCGAATGTGTATAGCCAGTGTTATAATAGGTCATCAATATCAGACTGGTAAGGGTTTGACTCCTCGCACCCCACGATTCATCAAATTGAAGGGGCTTCATTGCACCACTTAATGATATTAATGGCCTATCCTAAAGGGAGATCAATAATTTAATAGTCTTGGAAAATCCCTTTGACCAATGTTTTTATAAGTACCTTATAGAACAATACAATATTTGTGTTTTCAGTGAATTCTTTTTCTGTCAGAGTTTGCAGAGTGTATAAGAATATATTGACATCTTGAAAGCAATAAATATTAAAAAATCAGTAACGACATTTTGCAGAGAAAGTAAAGAGATGACAGATATTATGATGAAACATAAAGCATTACCTCTCTTCTCCTCCTCGATCTCTAGGGGGACCAATACCCCATCATCCTCATCTCTGTACCCATAGTACTCTGCGTCAATATCTTTCATCAGCTCAGCACGTGTTTTCCGGGGTGGAGGAGCAGCTACAAATAACAATAGCACCAATAAGCACAAGCAATAGAACAAGAAAAACAGTTGTCTGCTGAAAGCTCAACTTCAGAAACCCTATGGGGATCCGCTCAAAGGAAAAAGTGCTGCCTGGACCAATACTGTCAAAATGAATGGACTGTACAGTAGATCTCTTCCTGTATATTGACCACATGTCCTAATAGAAGCTATGGAAAGAATATCTCAAGAGACATCGATACATCACCTCCATCCTCTTTGTACACTTCAACAGGTATCGCTCCACTGATTCTGGTACAGTTAGAATTTTTAATTTGCACCCACCACTCCAAAGCAATAAATTCTGTTCGTTTCAGCATAATTATACTCTCAGTTGTCAGGAAGGAGGTCCCCGTCTTTTTTGCTCAAACCCAGGATCGCCAACTTGACACTATAGAGCATAATGTTGTTGAAACTAACAGCAGTGAGTGCTTGTGAACAATGAGGGCTAGAGAAACAACTCCAAGTGTGATGGAATCAGTAAAACAGCGTCTAGTGAAGGATGGAATAAGTGGTGAAAGGTCCTCTTTAATGAGACAGGCCCGGCAGAGGATGCCCAAACCACTGCATCTACTTTCTGCGACATTATCAACATGCATCAATAAAACATTCTGAATATAAAGATTTAGAGCAGGGGGTCTCAAACATTTCTACCTTGTTCACCCAATCCAGCTAGATCAAAAGGACAAGGGAGAGAAGGGCCCCAGATCCGGTTGTAAAGCTTTTGAGTACAGGCTTGCAGCTTACAAGCTTGGGCTGGCCTCAGTGTATATACTTACCTCCCTCGACATCTCTTGTGCAGTGACAGGGAGTGCTCCTGGGAACAGTGAGGCAAGTACTTCATGGGGCCACTGCTGATAAGGGATATTAAACTGTATAGGGCCACTGTTTGGGTTACTGAACAATACATTGGCTTTGTATAGACTTTGGAAGGAATGTGGCACATCACAAGACCTGAAGCCAATAACAAACACGGTTCAATGGTTGGAACAATTTTACTCTTTTCAAAGTCAGCTCAATGTTGAGTCTGTGGCCAACTCAACGTACTAGCACATGTGTAAAACATCAACCCCGTCAACTAGCTTTATCAAATGCGGTTTACTGGTCTCTGACAAATTTTTGTAACCCACTTTCATTTTAAAGTCAACCAATATCAAAACAGGGCAAGAAAAAAAAAAATTACTACCACTGTCCTTTATAGCATGGGACTGAAATGGGTATTCCTAGCTCAGACATTTACGGTATATCCATAGGACATGCCACAAATGCTTTATAATGTGAGTCCCATCTCTGACTCTGTAAAATACAGTGTACTCTCACTTCTATCTAAGCTCCGAGTACACCCAAGTATTCAGTTGTTTTTGGAACTCCCATAGAAATCAAGAGAAAGGAGAGTGTTGTGCAAGCAAGGCCTCTGCTCCAGTCACAGCAGGAGAGGGTCCTGGTATGCCATTATTGAAAAGCGGGACCCACATCTACAATAAATTTATGGGATATTCTGAGGAGAGGCACCAAATAATATGCAGTGCAATTTATTGGTTATTTTTTCCCTATCACTAACTTACATATATATGACCCCCATCTTGTACCGAGTGCCCCAATAATGTAAAAAAAAAAAAAAATGGCATGACTGGAATACTAAGTGGATTGAGGGTAATGAAGAAGCATGACATCCAGATTTTGTTTCATGTGACTGAGCTTGTGCAGTAAATAAAGTGAATGAATCCAGCGTGATACATCATCTTGTCAATGAGTGAGTAGTTCATCCATTATCTGTAGAGGACTCACAGTAATTAGAAACTTCCTAAATCTACTGGGAAATGGAATCTGCTTGATATTCATTAAGTAAATTCTAATCACATTTTACCAATTTACATAATTGCGGCTCTATTCATTTTAATAAAATGCAGAAACTTCAACCTAAAATGACAATAAAGCAAGTTTATTACATCCTACGAGTATAGTTGTTTTTATATTGCTGCTTGTGGGCCAATAAGCATAAATCAGAACTCTCCTGTCCCCAAACCCCCGACTCCAGTGTTAGCAGGTCCAATCATCTGTATACAGGCCCCATGCTGATTGTGTGAGGACAGAGCTGCATCCAGCACAGGCCTCAAAGGTCACCTCTTCATGAACGGCACATCACCGCAGTTTGCGAGGAGGTCACTGAGGCCTGTAATTGGTTGCAGCTGCGCCCTCACACAAATGGGACGTCACTGATGACATCAGCTAGGGGTCCTGCATAAAGAATGGAGCTGCCACCACCGTAAACAGACCCTTAGGGAGAGGAGAGTACTGCTTGTTGTGTTCACTGGCCCACTAGCAGCAGGTTTTTTAAATTAAAAAAAAAAATTCTCAGGCCACCATTTAAAATGTCCCCACCATGTTACAGAGCACATTACAGTGATAATCAACTAACCATTGTTATGTATGTTAATTTTGTAGAGGCAGTTGGTGCACTGGGGGGAAGTTTTCAGCCATGAGAGCACTGCTCTTACTACTACGATCTCCTGCCTGCACCACTACACAGTGGGGATCCTCCTCACGGCATGTCCCACTTGAGCAGCAAGAGCAATGCTCCTGGAGTTGAAGGCCCGCCCCCAATGCACAAACATTCACATAAGACTTCAAAGTCCTTTACCCAAGGACGTAAAAAGGGTGAAAAATGCACATTACTGCAAATTACTACAGCAAGACCTATGTAGACACCAAAAATTATTTAAAGAGGACCTTTCACGTCCTTATGAACATGCAATTTTAAATACCGCTAGATCTCCCTAGATCTAGATCTCCCCACTGTCAGAAGGGCATTCGTCAAAGCTCAGCATCATCACTGGGCTGTGAGGAACACTTCCTGATGGTACTTGTCCTATGACTTTTACTGGAGGGAGGGCGTTACTCACAGCTCAGCATCATCGCTGAGCGGTAAAAAAAAACACCCAGTACAAGGCTATGTTAGAGAACTGTCAGTGGGGAAGGGGAATCATTCCTCACAGCGCAGTGATGATACAGAGTTATGAGAAACGCCATTCTGACAGTGGGGATATCTCCAGTACCAGGAAAGCAGACAGGACACTGAATTCAGAGCACTGGTAACTTTCAAGTGGTTTTATATACCACTAGTTTATGAGGACATGAAAGGGCCTCTTTAATTTCAGAAGTCAGCAGAATTGCAAGCACAGCTCTGGACTATAATACAGCCTGTATCTGAGGATTTTAATGCTATGTACCATATTTTTTTTGCTGCAGGAGTGCAGAACTGCCCTTTTTTTCTTTTTTTTTTTTTTCGCCATTTCGTCCCCGATTAGAATAAAAAGTGATCAAACCAATAGACATTCCCCAAAACAGTATAACAAAAAAGTACACCTGGCACCCCAAAAAAGATGCCCTATGCATCCCAGTACAGATGTAGGACCATCTGTCAATGTGGCCTTGCTGCTGCTGCAAAACTACAACTCCCATATATAAATATTTTACTTCAAGATTTATTTATTTTTTATTTTTTTTTAAATGTAGATTGTGAGCCCCACATAGAGCCAACAATATACTTTTTTTTTTCCTCTATCAGTATGTCTTTGGAATATGGGATGGAAATCCACGCAAACACGGGGCGAACATACAAACTGCTTACAGAAAAATTTACAAATCAACTACATTTATTACTCAATTTCAACCTTTAGGTGACTACTAGAGATGAGCGAACACTAAAATGTTCGAGGTTCGAAATTCGATTCGAACAGCCGCTCACTGTTCGAACGGGTTTCGAACCCCATTATAGTCTATGGGGAACATATACTTGTTAAGGGGGAAACCCAAATCCGTGTCTGGAGGGTCACCAAGTCCACTATGACACCCCAGGAAATGATACCAACACCCTGGAATGACACTGGGACAGCAGGGGAAGCATGTCTGGGGGCATAAAAGTCACTTTACTTCATGGAAATCCCTGTCAGCTTGCGATTTTCGCAAGCTAACTTTTTCCTATAGGAATGCATTGGACAGCGCTGATTGGCCAGAGTACGGAATTCGACCAATCAGCGCTGGCTCTGCTGGAGGAGGCGGAGTCTAAGATCGCTCCACACCAGTCTCCATTCAGGTCCGACCTTAGACTCCGCCTCCTCCGGCAGAGCCAGCGCTGATTGGCCGAAGGCTGGCCAATGCATTCCTACATCTGATGCCGGTCAGCCCATCTGATATAGCAGAGCCGAGTGTGCACACTCGGCTCTGCTACATCAGATGTAGCAGAGCAGAGTGTGCCGGTCAGCCCATCTGATATAGCAGAGCTGAGTGTGCACACTCGGCTCTGCTACATCTGATGTGCCGGTCAGCCCATCTGATATAGCAGAGCCGAGTGTGCACACTCGGCTCTGCTATATCAGATGGGCTGAGAGGCACACTCGGCTCTGCTATATCAGATGGGCTGACCGGCACACTCGGCTCTGCTACATCTGATGTGCCGGTCAGCCCATCTGATATAGCAGAGCCGAGTGTGCACACTCGTCTCTGCTACATCAGATGTAGCAGAGTCGAGTGTGCACACTCGGAACAAATGATAATACCGAGCAACCACAGGAATAGATTGTTAATACAATACAAGGAAGATTGGCAGCAGCAGTAATTCAATCCAGAACCCCTTAGGGAACAGAAGATGCAGGAGAATGACCGATGGATATGAAGAAAACCGCGCTACTCTCTTGGGATAAACCAATACACGCACTTTATTCCACTTTCTAAAAACACGACGCTACAACACAGCGTTTCGGGGATTCCCCTTTTTCAAGTGTCACAAAACACACAATATACCCTAATAAAAATAACAAATGGCATAATAAATAAATGCAACAGAAGTCAAAATAAATAAAAATACACATATGCATATAAATATATAAATATATAAACATATAAAAATAGGTAGAATGGCAGGTCTTAAATATGAATGTTCCATTACACAAGTATTTGTCGTTGTTTGTCATTAATCCAGCAAAGTCAAACAAAGTTGCTACCCCAGCTATTGGTGATAGTTGTAGCTACATAAAGTGACCAACTGTAATATAATGCAGGTCAGCAAATGTTCTAATAATAAAAGAGTAGGGTAACCAAGTATTTCATAGGCATGGCTCAGACAATAATGAAATATATAAATAAATAAATAAATTACTGTACCAGACAAGGAGTTAGGAGCATGAATCAGGAGCAGGAGCTTCCTTGTACGAGTAGAATGTGATGCACAGCGTGGAGTGTATGGGCTGCGTGTGTAACGCGGGCTTATTACACCTGGGCGGGCTGGAGGGGAGGGTCACGTGCCAGGTGTTGCTAAGAACTCCCCGTTACTTACTTAGAACTCAAGCCTGAAGGTCATATATTATACAATCCACATAATGACTGTGGATTGTAGAGACATCCAGCTTATTTGAATAAAATTGGATCGCTACTCCGCGATGCTCGTGTCTAGGGAGAGCGGTCGGGCCCGCTCGTGTGTTTAACCTAGTGCGCATGCGTATTGCACGGCACTAGGTTACGGGAAAAGCCGAGTCGACGAACGACCGCTCGTGTGTCGGGTTTAATACGCATGCGCGTACTCGTCCGGCCGCATAACCGGCACTAGCAGTACACTGGCATGTCCTGCCTATTGGATTCTAACGGCAGTTAGTTTAGACGGATGTCAATTAGTGTGAACCGCATACTGACATGTCTTGCCTATTAGATTCTTACAGCAGTTGTTTAGATTGATGTCAATTAATATAAGTAAAATACTAAGGGCCATTCAAGCCTCTATGGAGTTAATATTTAAGCAAACCATAACATGGAAGCAGCGGACCCTGATGCTGCTTTACAAACCATAGATATTTCAGATGTATACACATCATTCTGATGAATTAAAAGATTCATTGCCAATACAATATTATTGTCAAAGAATTACATTTAAAAACAATTATCTTTTTTAACAAAAGTCTTGGTCCTAAAATAATGACATTTGTAAACATCCACCTAATTATTAGTATGAATATAATAAAAATAGTAGTGTAATAGTGAAAAATGGACAAAAAATTAAAATCAAAAAATTCCATAAATATAAGAACAAAAGTTAGAGTGTACTAACATAGTAATATATCAAGAGATTTTTCTAAAAACTGAGATCATAGTGGTTACTCTTTACTTCTCTATGCTTAACAGCCAACATGTAATATATAAACATATAATAAATATATAAAGGGACTTAGTAGGAAATATCCTCCAGGGCTTCATTAAGACCCTCAGGATGGAGGGTATTTAATTTAAATATCCAAAACATCTCTTTCTTTTTTAGTGCCTCGAACCGGTTGTAAATGCTGGTAGGTATTTGTTCGAGTGGAGTTACAATAAAATTGGAAAAACTGCACCCATGTTTGATCTTGGCATGTCTGGAAACACTATGCTTTTCGTACCCGTTGGAGACATTGGAGCGATGTTTCTTAATTCTGTCTCTAAGGGACATTGTTGTCCGTCCTACATACTGTAGGCCACATGGGCAGCTTAGAATATATATAACGTATGAAGATGAGCAGTCTAGTCTCGATTTGATAGAGAATTTCTCGTTTGTGGATCTACTGGTAACCTCACTTATATTATGTGCTATATTCAAACAACACTTACATCTAGAATGTCCACATTTGAAGCTACCAGCGTTTCCACTGATATATGAAAAATTGGTACTGGTTCTTGTAGAGGATTTTAGTTTACTTGGGGCAATAATACTCTTTAGAGTTCGAGCCCTCCTAAAAGTCATCTTGGGTTTTTTTGGGATTACTTTTTTCAAGAATTGGTCATTAGCTAAAATATGCCAATGCTTCTCCAAGATTTTCCTGATGGAACTGTGGGCTATATTAAAAGTTGTTATAAAGTTGTGTTTGAACTCATTTTCTTTTTTGGTAATTTTTTTGGGGACAAGGCATTCCTTTTGACTCAAATTTGCTGTTCTAGACTGAGCTTCTTTTATAAGAGAGGCTGGATAATTTTTGTCCTTAAATCTTGAAGCCATAATCTTACTCTGAGCCACAAAGTCCGATTGGTTTGTACAATTCCGTCTCAATCTTTTGAATTGTCCATATGGGACATTCTTAATCCACTTATGGTAGTGTAGACTTTTAAAATTCAAAAGACTATTACTATCTACTTTTTTGAAAAATGTTTTCGTTTGTATGCCTTTCTCGTTACCCATTAAGACTAAATCCAGATACTCAATTTCCTTTTCATCTATTCTGCCTGTTAGATTTATCCCCCAGTTATTATTATTTAAATAGGCTGTAAATTCGTGAAATGATGTGGTGGTGCCTTCCCAGATAAAAAGCAGATCATCAATATATCGTTTATAGAATTTAATATTGGTGGTCCAGGGATGATCTTTTAATATAAAGGATTCCTCGTAGCGGCCCATGAAGAGGTTTGCAAATGCCGGGGCAAATTTAGTCCCCATGGCCGTTCCCTTTACTTGAATGTAAGTTTTTTGCTCAAATTTGAAGACATTATGAGTGAGAATAAAATTGATTCCCTCCAAGATAAAATCTTTTTGTTTCTCAGGCATAGAGGGATCAGTGCTTAAGTAACTCTTAATCGTCTCTAAGCCTTTATCGTGTGCAATATTACTGTAGAGTCCTGTAACATCTAATGTGGCCCACTGATAATTTTTACCCCATGCCATGGGTAATAATTCATCCAAGAGACTCACCGAGTCTTTAAGATAAGATGGTAATTTAATAACGTATTTTTGTAATAGAAGGTCGATGTAATGGGAGAGATTCCTTGTTGTAGCATTCACACCTGAAATTATCGGGCGTCCTGGAGGGTTAACGGGATCTTTATGAATTTTAGGTAAATGGTAGTAGAGGGCTGCTGTTGGATTTTTGACAAGCAAATATTCCTTTTCTTTTTTATTTAGAATGCCCTCTTTAAAAGTTCTCAGGATAAGTTTCACATATTCTGAATAGTGTTCAGTAGTTGGATCTCGACTGATCTCTTGATAATAGTTAGTGTCGGATAGGATACGGGTGGCTTCAAACATATAGGTCTCGCGATTCTGGATAACAATGCCACCTCCTTTATCCGCACCCCTAATTACAATACTCGAGTTTTCTTTCAACGTTTTTAGGGCTCTTTTCTCTGCTAGGTTAAGATTTGTTGGAACTTTAGTTACTTTGTCTAGTTTCCTAAATTCTGACGAAATTAGAGAATAGAATGTCTCAATATTTGCCCCTTTATGGTGTATAGGATAAAACTTTGATTTTGGTTTTAGATTGGTGGTAATGGGAAGGGGTGGGCTTAAGGGAGATCTAAACAAATTTATAAGGAAATTGACCCTATCAAGGCATTTTGCAATTACCGAAAAAAATGATTGCCCTCAATCAGGTCCCTCTACCTCCCATCTAAGTTTCAATTCTATAGAGGGTGTAGCCCTCGATCCTGGGCCATCCTGTCGCATTTCTGAAGCAAGTCCTTCCACTACTCACATAGTCCACTCCCCACAACCCACAGCCTCTCCCTTAAGCCCACCCCTTCCCATTACCACCAATCTAAAACCAAAATCAAAGTTTTATCCTATACACCATAAAGGGGCAAATATTGAGACATTCTATTCTCTAGTTTCGTCAGAATTTAGGAAACTAGACAAAGTAACTAAAGTTCCAACAAATCTTAACCTAGCGGAGAAAAGAGCCCTAAAAACGTTGAAAGAAAACTCGAGTATTGTAATTAGGGGTGCGGATAAAGGAGGTGGCATTGTTATCCAGAATCGCGAGACCTATATGTTTGAAGCCACCCGTATCCTATCCGACACTAACTATTATCAAGAGATCAGTCGAGATCCAACTACTGAACACTATTCAGAATATGTGAAACTTATCCTGAGAACTTTTAAAGAGGGCATTCTAAATAAAAAAGAAAAGGAATATTTGCTTGTCAAAAATCCAACAGCAGCCCTCTACTACCATTTACCTAAAATTCATAAAGATCCCGTTAACCCTCCAGGACGCCCGATAATTTCAGGTGTGAATGCTACAACAAGGAATCTCTCCCATTACATCGACCTTCTATTACAAAAATACGTTATTAAATTACCATCTTATCTTAAAGACTCGGTGAGTCTCTTGGATGAATTATTACCCATGGCATGGGGTAAAAATTATCAGTGGGCCACATTAGATGTTACAGGACTCTACAGTAATATTGCACATGATAAAGGCTTAGAGACGATTAAGAGTTACTTAAGCACTGATCCCTCTATGCCTGAGAAACAAAAAGATTTTATCTTGGAGGGAATCAATTTTATTCTCACTCATAATGTCTTCAAATTTGAGCAAAAAACTTACATTCAAGTAAAGGGAACGGCCATGGGGACTAAATTTGCCCCGGCATTTGCAAACCTCTTCATGGGCCGCTACGAGGAATCCTTTATATTAAAAGATCATCCCTGGACCACCAATATTAAATTCTATAAACGATATATTGATGATCTGCTTTTTATCTGGGAAGGCACCACCACATCATTTCACGAATTTACAGCCTATTTAAATAATAATAACTGGGGGATAAATCTAACAGGCAGAATAGATGAAAAGGAAATTGAGTATCTGGATTTAGTCTTAATGGGTAACGAGAAAGGCATACAAACGAAAACATTTTTCAAAAAAGTAGATAGTAATAGTCTTTTGAATTTTAAAAGTCTACACTACCATAAGTGGATTAAGAATGTCCCATATGGACAATTCAAAAGATTGAGACGGAATTGTACAAACCAATCGGACTTTGTGGCTCAGAGTAAGATTATGGCTTCAAGATTTAAGGACAAAAATTATCCAGCCTCTCTTATAAAAGAAGCTCAGTCTAGAACAGCAAATTTGAGTCAAAAGGAATGCCTTGTCCCCAAAAAAATTACCAAAAAAGAAAATGAGTTCAAACACAACTTTATAACAACTTTTAATATAGCCCACAGTTCCATCAGGAAAATCTTGGAGAAGCATTGGCATATTTTAGCTAATGACCAATTCTTGAAAAAAGTAATCCCAAAAAAACCCAAGATGACTTTTAGGAGGGCTCGAACTCTAAAGAGTATTATTGCCCCAAGTAAACTAAAATCCTCTACAAGAACCAGTACCAATTTTTCATATATCAGTGGAAACGCTGGTAGCTTCAAATGTGGACATTCTAGATGTAAGTGTTGTTTGAATATAGCACATAATATAAGTGAGGTTACCAGTAGATCCACAAACGAGAAATTCTCTATCAAATCGAGACTAGACTGCTCATCTTCATACGTTATATATATTCTAAGCTGCCCATATGGCCTACAGTATGTAGGACGGACAACAATGTCCCTTAGAGACAGAATTAAGAAACATCGCTCCAATGTCTCCAACGGGTACGAAAAGCATAGTGTTTCCAGACATGCCAAGATCAAACATGGGTGCAGTTTTTCCAATTTTATTGTAACTCCACTCGAACAAATACCTACCAGCATTTACAACCGGTTCGAGGCACTAAAAAAGAAAGAGATGTTTTGGATATTTAAATTAAATACCCTCCATCCTGAGGGTCTTAATGAAGCCCTGGAGGATATTTCCTACTAAGTCCCTTTATATATTTATTATATGTTTATATATTACATGTTGGCTGTTAAGCATAGAGAAGTAAAGAGTAACCACTATGATCTCAGTTTTTAGAAAAATCTCTTGATATATTACTATGTTAGTACACTCTAACTTTTGTTCTTATATTTATGGAATTTTTTGATTCTAATTTTAATTTTTTGTCCATTTTTCACTATTACACTACTATTTTTATTATATTCATACTAATAATTAGGTGGATGTTTACAAATGTCATTATTTTAGGACCAAGACTTTTGTTAAAAAAGATAATTGTTTTTAAATGTAATTCTTTGACAATAATATTGTATTGGCAATGAATCTTTTAATTCATCAGAATGATGTGTATACATCTGAAATATCTATGGTTTGTAAAGCAGCATCAGGGTCCGCTGCTTCCATGTTATGGTTTGCTTAAATATTAACTCCATAGAGGCTTGAATGGCCCTTAGTATTTTACTTATATTAATTGACATCAATCTAAACAACTGCTGTAAGAATCTAATAGGCAAGACATGTCAGTATGCGGTTCACACTAATTGACATCCGTCTAAACTAACTGCCGTTAGAATCCAATAGGCAGGACATGCCAGTGTACTGCTAGTGCCGGTTATGCGGCCGGACGAGTACGCGCATGCGTATTAAACCCGACACACGAGCGGTCGTTCGTCGACTCGGCTTTTCCCGTAACCTAGTGCCGTGCAATACGCATGCGCACTAGGTTAAACACACGAGCGGGCCCGACCGCTCTCCCTAGACACGAGCATCGCGGAGTAGCGATCCAATTTTATTCAAATAAGCTGGATGTCTCTACAATCCACAGTCATTATGTGGATTGTATAATATATGACCTTCAGGCTTGAGTTCTAAGTAAGTAACGGGGAGTTCTTAGCAACACCTGGCACGTGACCCTCCCCTCCAGCCCGCCCAGGTGTAATAAGCCCGCGTTACACACGCAGCCCATACACTCCACGCTGTGCATCACATTCTACTCGTACAAGGAAGCTCCTGCTCCTGATTCATGCTCCTAACTCCTTGTCTGGTACAGTAATTTATTTATTTATTTATATATTTCATTATTGTCTGAGCCATGCCTATGAAATACTTGGTTACCCTACTCTTTTATTATTAGAACATTTGCTGACCTGCATTATATTACAGTTGGTCACTTTATGTAGCTACAACTATCACCAATAGCTGGGGTAGCAACTTTGTTTGACTTTGCTGGATTAATGACAAACAACGACAAATACTTGTGTAATGGAACATTCATATTTAAGACCTGCCATTCTACCTATTTTTATATGTTTATATATTTATATGCATATGTGTATTTTTATTTATTTTGCCTTCTGTTGCATTTATTTATTATGCCATTTGTTATTTTTATTAGGGTATATTGTGTGTTTTGTGACACTTGAAAAAGGGGAATCCCCGAAACGCTGTGTTGTAGCGTCGTGTTTTTAGAAAGTGGAATAAAGTGCGTGTATTGGTTTATCCCAAGAGAGTAGCGCGGTTTTCTTCATATCCATCGGTCATTCTCCTGAGTGTGCACACTCGTCTCTGCTACATCAGATGTAGCAGAGCCGAGTGTGCACACTCGGCTCTGCTACATCTGATGTAGGAGAGCCGAGTGTGCACACTCGGCTCTGCTATATCAGATGGGCTGACCGGCACACGGTGTAGTTGAGCAGAACTGGCTCAGCACTGCTACCAATAGGAATGCATTGGCCAGCCTTCGGCCAATCAGCTCTGGCTCTGCCGGAGGAGGCGGAGTCTAAGGTCGGACCTGAATGGAGACTGGTGTGGAGCGATCTTAGACTCCGCCTCCTCCAGCAGAGCCAGCGCTGATTGGTCGAGTTCCGTACTCTGGCCAATCAGCGCTGGCCAATGCATTCCTATTGGAAAAAGTTTATGTCACAAAAATCACAATTACACACCCTTTAGAGCCCCAAAAAGTTATTTTTAATAACATTCCTACCTAAATAAAGGTTATCCCTAGCTATCCCTGCCTGTACAGCTATCCCTGTCTCTTAGTCACAAAGTTCACATTCTCATATGACCCGGATTTGAAATCCACTATTCGTCTAAAATGGAGGTCACCTGATTTCGGCAGCCAATGACTTTTTCCGATTTTTTTTCGATGCCTCCGGTGTCGTAGTTCCTGTCCCACCTCCCCTGCGCTGTTATTGGTGCAAAAAAAGCGCCAGGGAAGGTGGGAGGGGAATCGAATTTTTCTGGAGTTTGCCACGTGATGTTCGATTCGAATCGAACACATCGAACAGCCTGATATCCAATCGAACATGTGTTCGATAGAACACTGTTCGCTCATCTCTAGTGACTACTATAATTTTTTGCAGGGACATAGTACTTACGTTCTTTTTCAAAAAGTTCTCGAACCCCTGGTAAATCTTTGGCTGCTCCAAAGTACTTGTAGCCTCTGTTTCCTGGCACTTCCTTGCCTTCGTGGTCAAGCATCTTAGGTCCTATGCGCTAATATTAAAGACAAATGTACATTTCTTTAATAACAAGCAATCATGATAAATGAGTTATCAGAAAGTAATAAATGCTAGCAGTAATTTATACTGCCATATTAACATTATGAAATACTGTAAAGTAAGTAAGACGAAAAAAAAAAAAAAAAAATCACAAGTAAAATATGTAAAATACATACAATAAACGCAACAAACTCGGAGACCATGATAAATTATGTCAAAATTATATTAAGGAAGGCAACTTGTCCAGAGAATTTGGGGGAAGGAAACCACCAGCATTTTCTTCTGACCCGTTGGTTTAGTGTCCCAAACACACCTAAGGCAAGGCTGCATTCATACGAACAAGTATCACTCTGTGTTGGCCGGATTTACTGTCTTGAACATCATGGCAGGAGAGGGGCTCCTAGCATTATAGTTCTCTCTGATGCTTGGAGTCCCTGTCATGCAGTATAATCACTATGGGACATCATGTTACTAGGATGCAGGGACTCCTGGTATCAAAGGTAAGTATATTGCTAGGAGTCCCTCTACCACACAGATCAAATTACAAGGGAAGCTCAGTCATGTAAATACAGACCAAAAACTGAGGTATTTATTGACAATGAAGAAATGCAGAAGCGACTATATCACATTGGTAAGCAATAGCGCATTTTATTTTAAAGCAATCCCAGTGTAGATTAACTTACCACAGGCAGGTTTAAAGGGGTTATCCAGCATAAGAAGATTTTTGATACTAATCCACAGGGTGGGTCATCAGTTTTAAATTGGTCGGTATCTGACAACTAAACCGATCAGCTGATGTGGCCGCTGGAGAATACACTAAGTATACAGCTGGAAGCAGCGCTGACCCTATTCAAGTTAATGTGAGTGGGGCTGCAGGTCCAGGCGCCGCCACTACAGTATATCGAGGTCCATACACTGTATAGACTCTATACTATAGACTTAGAGTTTCCGATCCACACAGTATACAAGTGGAGTCTGGAACTGCAGCCCCACTCCCATTCACTTGAATAGGAGCAGGGCTGTTTCTGGCTGTATACTTCGTATATCCTACGGATAGATCATCAGTATAAAAAAATATTCAGACCCCGGACAACCCTAATTAAAAAAAAAAAAAAAAAAACATACCACCTAATTTGGATACCCCACTCTGACATCCATGTCATGTGCCCTAATAGACAATATGGACAGTATTGTGTTAATTTCTCATTCAGGATACGACAAAAGCCTATTTGACTTCTAATATACAAGAACCTGGGTGTGGACAGGAAGGTTTGGGACACTAAATCACCAGTGCATAAGGACATGCCGGTGGAATGTTTGCCAAAATCTGCTGACAGGGACTCTATTGTGTGATCTATTCTCTGCTGAAAATCTTCATATGTATGGCCAATTCCAAAATTTACTTACTCCATAATCGGGACCGCCAAGCTCTCTAATTCGGACCTCCCAATGACCCTTTTCTCGGATTAGCTTGTTTATTTCATCATTTAGGTCACGGATCCTGAATTCTCCAAGGCCGGCTAAACAGAAAGAGAAAGATTTTTATTATCACGTTAGAGCATGGGATTTACAACAACGCCCAAGTAGCACCTAATGGAGTGATGTTTTGTGATTTTCCACCGTGAAGATTCAATAGCTCATATGTTGACTACTATGAATAACCGTGTAATAATAATACCGTGAATAACTCTTTAAAGATTATCGGTCAGCTCTCTTGACAGGTCTGGTTTAGTAAATACTTTTCCATTTTATAGAAATTCTGCAGCATATTTTCTCCTAACTCTGCATTCCAGCATTCCTCAAAGAAATATTATTGCACCATAAAATTTAAGACATTTAAAGTATCTTGTCTTCTCTAGTGCTGCTGTCTATGCAGCAATTCATTGAACTGTTAGGGTAAGTTCACACGGAGAAAAAGCCGGGTAGCCACGACTGAAAGCCAGTGCACTGTAGCGGTATCCAGCCGCGCACTCCGCTCTGGATTAGGCCCAATGAATGGGTGTGTCTCCAGGCCGAATCACGAGGCGAAACGGCCTGAAGAATGGACATCTCGCTTCTTTTTTCCAGGAGCCGAAAGAAACGGCTAAAGGAAAAAAGACCTGACCAAATATCTCCATGTGAACTTACCCTGAGGCTGCCGGACGTGATTGAACAGCACAACTGGCACACGGTTGTCATCAAAGCTGGACAGAAATAGAAAAAGTCTGAATTTTTTGTGGTTGAAAAAATTATCAATATGAATAGTCAACATTCATCTTTCTATATACACCATTATGTAACAACTAGCATATAGTATACACAGTCCAGTCATATTAATGTGACCACCGCCTGCTTTTGACGTCAACGTTAAATAACCAATCGCAGAAGGCACGTGTCATCAGCCATCTGGGTGCACTCATCATTGTGGAAGGCACGATGGATCAACACTAGTATGCATCTATCCTTGCGGACTATGTTCCCCCTACATGCGAATTGTTTTTCCTCAGGATGATGGCAACTACCAGCAGGACATGTCATAAAGCTCGCAGTGTACGTGCGTGGTTCGAGGAGCACCAGGATGAGTTTACCATACTCCCTTGGCCAGCAAATTCCCCGGACTTGAACCCAATCGAGAATCTGTGGGACCACCTTGATCGGTTGTTCGCGCCATGGATGCTCAACCGTGTACCCCAGCGCAGCTGGACACAGCACTGGAGTCGCCATGGCTCAACATCCCAGTGGCATCATCACAACATCCCCTCTCTTCCTGCACATCTTGCAGCGGCCCGCTCTGCCAAAGGTGGTTATTCTGGATTTTGACAGGTGGTCAAAGCACAATTTGAATTTAGCTAATGGGGTCATTCATTCTCTAAAGGTGGACCAGAGAACAATGCTCAGCGGTCTCCAGTGCTCAAACAAGAAATGAATGGAGTACCAGTGCATACGCTTGACAATGCACGTTCAGCCAGTTCTACTCTACTGACAGGGATGACATCAAATCCTGGTACAACCCTTTTAAAGAGGACCTTTCATGTCCTCTCACAGTTAGGGAATGTTATATGCTGTAGCAAAGCTGATGGCGAGCTGAGCAGTGAGGAATGCCCCATCTCTGACAGTACATTCTATAGAAAGGGGGGGGGGGGGTTGTGAAGTCGGCCCCTCTGACAGTGCAGTGATATCAATGCTGTTAATATAAGTAGCCAAAACATCTGCAAGAGGGGAAGATAGTAGCAAAACTGGGAGCATGTTGAATTCAACACTCCAGCTTTGCTATGATATCTAACACAAGGACATGAATGGAACCACTCTGCATGCTTAAAGAGAACCAATATTCGTCAAAAGTGGCATATTTCTTAAATTATAAACATTCATTCAATGTATTTCTTGTTACATACAATCTTACCATTCTGAATCTGTGCCACTTTCTTTGAGATTTCACCAATGATCTATTAAAAAGATTTGATTATTAGTCAGATTTATTAGGTCACAAAATGAGACATTACAGATAATCAGAATAAAGGATAAGACACAATGGATATTACTCTCCAGCAGAACTGACAGAAGAACTGGCTTGCTGTAAAACGATCAGCGTTTATCCTTCTCAGAAATGGAGTTTGTATTTTATTAAGAAATTATATAGTAAACTGCACTGAGATTCTGGTTTAAGAAATGTGTACTGCTCACGCATAAGCTTCTGTAGATAAGGCTAAATGTATATGAACGTGTGCATCGCCAGGTATGTGGGAAAACGGCACATGGATGATATCTGTGTGCAGTTTGTGCCCTCCACGGGCCCCTTCATTTCATCAAGGAGCTCGGGCCACAAAATGAAGACGACCAGTCAGTGAGTTTTGCCCCAGACTCATAACCCCCTTCACAGACCCATGATAATACACAAGCATGTGGAAGGGGGTCATAGAAAATGTGTTGATGACAAGCGCAAGCACACCGACAAAGCGCACGTTCCTGTACGTGTAGTCTAAGACTGTATAGTCTGTGTATATACCACACAGCATCTCAATCATGGTGACCAAATGTCTGTCTCATACAATGTTCATTAACATTATAGTGCTCAGTAAAATGAATGCTGATTTTGAAGCTGAAAAATTAAGTTTTTGTGATCTAAGGGGAGGAGGTAAATGGATGTTTCCCATGGCATATCGTAAAGATTTGTTCCCACCAAGACTTTATGATTGGTGGGGAATAGGGTTGAGCCAATCTTGAGATTTCAGGATTGTTTTTAAAATCCGATTTTCGATCATTTTCCATTTGAACCCGATCTCAATGCAAGTCAATGGGATTTTTTTTTTTTTAAATCAAAGATCGTATTTAAAAAAAAATCCTATTTTAAAAACAATCCTATTCACTAAACAACATGGAGCCTAAAAATTTAACGTTTTAATTGTTAGACTCCACGCTGTGTAGTGCTTAAAAAAAAATCCTCTGGCTACTTAGTCCCCCCCCGGTGTCCACTTACCTGCACAGAAGCGCTACCGCTGGTCCGGTCCGTTCTCACTGCCCCCGCCTCCCAGGTTAGTGTTACAGACCTAGGAAGAAGATGGGGCTTGTGGCTTAGGAGAGTGTGGGCAGGTACAGGGTGGGGAGAGGCGAGTGCTCCCCTCCCAGTACAAATCGTACAGCGTTGCGGAATATGTTGGCGCTACATAAATAAAATTTATTATTATTAATATTACCCGCCCACACTCTCCTAAGCCACAAGCCCCGCCTTCTTCCTAGGTCTGTACCACTAATTTGGGAGGCGGGGGCAGCGAGGCGAGAAGAGGAGCAAGAACAGGGGGACCGGACCAGCAGCAGCGCTTCTTGGCAGGTAAGTGTTACGCACAGTTCACATATGCTGATGTGTTTTGTCCGTAAGGGTCCGCATGAGGACCCCTATAGACGGAACACAAGCGCAACTGCAAGTGGTGTGCAGTTCAAGCACACGGACCCCATTATAGTCTATAGGGCCGTGCGCTTGAACTGCACAGCGCTTGCAGTAGTGTTTGTGTTCCGTCCGTAGGAGTCCTCATGCGGACTCTTACGGACAGAACACATATGTGAACCAAGCCTTAAGCTACTAGAGATGTTAGCTAGTCTCCCATTAGAATGAATGGATGCAGCCGGCACACAGGGGGTTAAGCGTCCGGATGCCGGCACAGGCTGTGTGCCGGCTGCATCCATTCATTCCTATGGGACCTAGCTAACACTGTTAGCTTTTCCCACAATGCTTGTCCAGTAGCAAAGCATTAAGGGAAATAACCTCCTATCTTGATCCCGTCTAAAAAGATCGAGATCGGAATTCCAATCGCGAAATTTACTCGATCGCCGATCAGAATCCGATCTTTTCCAATCCCGATCGCTCAACCCCAGTGGGGAATTGCCCTTTAATAACCCTGAGAATGCCCTTCACATCTGTTCCATGTACAGCGACCTCCTGCCCTAATACTGGGCAGGGAACTATGCCAGGATGAAAGGGCACAAGGCATAAGGATAAGGTTTTGCCACCATAGCACATTATTAGCATATGTTACTGAGTTAAAACTTAAGACTCAAATCCCTTGACAGTCTGTGTTTTTTCACCATATAATAAAACAGACAACATACCTGTCTTCTCCATTTCTCTGCTTTAGGCAACTCATTACATTCAGAGGCAAGAAATGGCCGCCTTTCCTGTTTGGGGAAAATAATTTACCATATTAATTAACTACAAGACAGCTCACATACAGAGCAGAGTCACATTATTAAGACCAGCAGCAAATCTGCGGAGAAACCGCTGTGTGCTGGGTGGACAGCAGGCAACGTCACAGATCCAGTATAGTCCTTTCTGAACTGCCAGGTATTCCAGCCAACTGCTTGAAAAATAACACCGTCTAGCTCTAGAAAATTTGGAGAATATTCTGCGTCTTACCTTGACTTTTCCTTCTTCAAGTTGGGCTTGGCGAAACCTCGCCAAAGCCGTCCTAAACAAACAATATTTAATAAATTAGAATACAAGTATCAATTTCAGCATTGCAGACAGTCTTTCAGACTCTAATCCACAACCGTATCTGCATAGTTTCAAAACAGTCCCAAAAATGTATTTAAAGAAGACCTCTAACATTGGCGCTGTTGTAGAACTCTAGAAAGCTGACAATGTACGGAGTTAATTTGCCGTTGCAGTGATAGCAGTGCCGTTAGTTTTTGGACTGTCAGAGGGGCTGGCCTTACAGCTCAGTGTCATCTTAGGGCTCTCAGAAATGCCCCGACTGTATATTTCCATAGCCTTGTACTGTCAGGTGGGCATTACTCACAGCCGTGCAAAGATGCTGAACTGTAAGGCGCGCCCCTATGACAGTGCAGGGATATCGCCACCAAAACTAACGGCATCAATACCTCGGCAACCCGGGCACATCCCGGTAAAGCTGACTATACTGAATGTGCTGCACGCTGTCATCTTTCTAGCAGTATATAACACCGCCTATGTCAGAGGACATGAAAAATCCACTTTAAGTGAAAGCTACTAATGACAATAAAAGGGTGTTTCAACACATTTTCATTATTTCATAGGGCTGCAAGGGGCCAGTAAACTCATAAAAACATTACTCATCTTTCTCCGTTTGGTGTTTCCAGCAGTGGCAGCTAGTTTTTGCCTACAAGTCCCCTGTCTGACACCACTGACCCTCCAGTTTGTTGGAAGGGACTGCTGAAGCTAATCTCAGCCCTCAGCTGTGACCGCTTTACAAACAGCACGTGACTACTACGACATGCAATATGAGTAGAGGTAACCGATGACTGCAGATGGACAGACAGACGGGGGACCTGCAAGCTGCTATAAGATTAGAGCTGCCACAGCTGTTAATAGAAGCCCGGGGAGAGGTGAATAAAGATTTTTTTAATGCTTATAAGGCCATCAGCAGCACTATTAGATAATAAAAAAAATTATTAGGATAGGCCACCAGCATCAAGCCTGTGCGACCCAACTCCCTGCATTTCCAATGATCAGCTGCCTGACAGTTTGTGGTACTCAGGCGAGCATTGCACTCTTTACTGTTCACATTGGTCTATACCTGAATTTTGTGATGGAATGGGACAAAGCTACAATGCCATGCACAGCAGTTACTGATGGTATGGCATGCAAGTGTGCAAACTATTTTTCAAAAAAGGTGTTAGTGCTATTACTAGGTTACTAAAAGCCACCAAATACCTTTAGCAGTGTTTTGAGTGATTTCTGGAGTTCTCAGTGAGCTCATTGCATCCTCTGCATTTGTTTACATCCCTAACGTCCTTTTCTGTGTTTCCCACAGGTTCCCGGATGCCTCACTTCTCCTCCCTCTCTCACTGACTGAACCCCTCCCTTTCTCACACACTTCCCCCTCCGTTTCCTTAGCTAGCCGCCCACTACACCCTCAGAGGCCATCATTAGAATCCTAGATTTCCATCATCACACCTCCCTCTCACATTCACTGTCCCCCCCCCCCCCTTTTCCCTAGCTAGTCTGCCCACTTCACCACCAGCAGCCATTTTTGTGACGGCATCAGGCGGCTCGCGCATGTGCAATAGCTCACAATCATTCGGGAAGTCTATTGCACAGTTTCTTCTGTTTGCTAATGTATTTTAGTTCAGTCCAAAATATAATGTAAATGACACGGCCTTCTACTAGCATATGCTACACCTCTAAAGGGCACTTTGGATGTAGTCACAAAGTAAATCTCAGATGGTCACAGACAGTCAGAGGATAAAACTTCAACATTGATTAAACAATCAACCTTCATACTGTCCACTGGGTACTGCAGAATGGACCTCAAATTATACACACATAACATGCAATACAGTGAAACATTCCCAAGATGCCACTCCATTATCCAGACCAGATATTGTGTCTTGATTTCCACCATTCATTATGCTTACTGGTCATCTTCTTTATAAGGCCACTCTGTGAAAACACTTATAGAAAGTACAGGGATACTTACATGGCTTTCTCTGCATTGCGAGCCTGTTAGTAAGGAACATAACAGAATACATTAGAGAATTCACAGGGTAAAAACTTGCATAATTCTAGTGATGACAAGGATATCCCCCATGATCACATTTGCTCCCTCAGCTCTGATCTTGGCTGCAGGTGATGAGACATGTGCTGGGTCACAAATAGTTGTCTATGGGCATTATGAATCCATATGTAAATCATGCATATGTCAAAAACAGACACTGCTCTGACACCTGTTACCCTCCACGAGCAAAGAAACAATTACTGGAGCAATCTCCTACCTATAAATAGCAAATTAAGGGTTTTGTTTTAAAGGCTCTCCTTGTGCAGTAAATATGACACGTTCCTTATATCCTCTGGGTGTGCGCGGTCACTGCGACACCAATTTTATTATGTATTAATATCATATTTTCTGTATATGAAGGTGTGTAAGGAGTCTTTCTGCAGTACAAAATATGTTGTTTTTATTTTTAATACCATTTTGGAAAATGTCTAAAGCTTTAATCACATTTTGTTCAATGTTTTTGGGGGAGACAAAATGGCGATTCTGCTATTTGGATTTTTCTTTTTTTTACCGCTAAGGTGTTTGATGGGATAAAGAGTTTTTAGATTTTTTTTCGTTAGGGCATTGTGAGAATCACTAAATAGTTCATTAGGTCCCTTGTCCCATAGACTGTAATAGAACCGTTTATGGGAGAATCACTGTATAACTAATGAGGCTGAACACGGGCAAGTCTGAAAGATTATTTTCCTACGACAGGTTGTAAACCTGGTACAACCCTCTTAATTTAAAGGGAGTCTGTCACCAGAACTCAATAAATCAACCCAGCCCACGAGGCCTGGTTCACATCTGCGTTCGGTATTCCGTTTGGGATGTTCACTTGGGGACCTCTGAACGCATTTAAAGGGATTCTGCCATTAAACTAACTTTTTTTCTAATGAACACGTCGGAATAGCCTTAAGAAAGGCTATTCGTCTCCTACCTTTAGACGTGGTCTCCGCCGCGCTGTTCCGTAGAAATACCGGTTTTAACCGGTATGCAAATGAGCTCTCCGCAGCAATGAGGGCGGGCCCCAGCGCTGAAACACCGATGAGCGCGTCCCCACTGCTGCCCAGAGCTCTTTCCTGCGCCACCTCCTTCTTCTGCAGCAACTCCGCCTCTTCTGCCTTCTCTTGCTCTTGTAGTTCGATACAGGAGCATAGAGAGGCCACCCCAAAATGGCTGCCGGCCATCTCTTGTATTGAACTGCAAGAGCGGCTACCCCAAAATGGCTGCCGGCTGGCTCCTGTATTGAACTGCAAGAGCTGCTACCCAAAAATGGCCGGCGGCCATTTTTGGGTAGCCGCTCTTGCAGTTCAATACAAGAGACGGCCAGCAGCCATTTTGGGGTGGCCTCTCTATGCTCCTGTATAGAACTACAAGAGCAAGAGAAGCCAGAAGAGGCGGAGTTGCTGCAGAAGAAGGAGGCGGCGCAGGAAAGAGCTCTCTAGCAGCAGTGGGGAGGCGCTTATCGGCCTTTCAGCACTGGGGCCTGCCCTCATTGCTGCGGAGAGCTCATTTGCATACCGGTTAAAACTGGTATTTCTACGGAACAGCGCGGCGGAGACCACGTCTAAAGGTAGGAGACGAATAGCCTTAAATGGTAGAATTCCTTTAAAAAGCAGTGAGCAATGAAAGCACATGGACCCCATACACTATAATGGGGTCCGTGTGTTTTCCGCATGGTGACCACACAAGTCATGCGCAGATAAAAGTACTTCATGAACTACTTTCAGCATTATTTGTGCGGACTCCGCATGTAGCACACACAGACCCCATTATAGTCAATGTTCATTGCTCAATGTGTTCAGTATTCCATTCAGGAGGGGGTCCCAAAGCAGACTCCCTGAATGAAGTTCCGAACTCAGATGTGAATCAGACCTGAGATATATAAGTTAGTGTCACTTGAGTCATATGTTTCTCCCTTGTTAATCGCTGCCAAGACATTACATTTTGTTTTTTTTTGTCAATATGCAACAATGAGCTCTTTCAAGTAATGAAGGCATGCTTATTGCTCCAAGGAGATGAGCTGCGACGCCATCATTGCTCCAGAGAGATCATTTACATATTTTACATGTGGACAAAATCAGATGAATCTCAGAGGCGGCAATTCACAAACCATAAGCAATGTTTAATTCAGGTGACTCTTATCTTTCTCTGTGTAGGGCTGGGTTGAAATACTGGAATCTACAGACAAGACAGACTCCTAATAGGACAACCATCTAGTCACCAATAACAGCGGAACACCAGGGGTTAAAGAAGCTGTTGCCCTTTAAATATTTGAGGGTGACAGATCCCTTTATTGTGGACAGGCCTTCTTGCAACAAATCAAAGGGTTAAGTAAAAAATTAAATAAATTGGAACTAGTGTGCAGCACTGAGCCATGCGATGGCGCTATATACAGTGAAGACATATAATGAACACATGTTGCAGCCAGCACAGTGCTCTCTATAGCTATGGATATACAAGCCCTCCACTGGGTGACGCTGCAGCCATAGCTGTATCCTTTATATCAGCTACACCTGTCCAAATACAGGACTGCATAGGGACCTGTCAGAAGTGCAAGGAAGCCACAGACTGCGAACGTCGCCGCAGTGTAATAATAGATGGCTCAAAAAGCTATATGTGTACTCCTTGTAAAACTATTACTGCTAGAGTTATCGGGACACGCTGGGACATGTAGTCCCACAAAAGCAGGCGGTGACACAGCAGGCCTACGTCATGCACTAATTCAGAACTTACCATTATCGAAACACGGCCAGCACCACTACGTGAGTCCCTACAGAACACGCCCGGCGCACCGGAAATGACGACACACAAAGGACGCAGCTATTACACGAAATATTATTCCCCGCCTGGCCCGTCTATTCTTAGCCTGACCACAGCGACACCTACTGCCGGGAAGTTATATTACAGCTGTAATAATAAAGTACTACATAAGTTTTCGTGTTTTTTTTTATATTACATAAGTTTTATTCATTGTCATATATTATCATTATTTGTAGTTTATATAACAGCAACTAATAAATACGAGGAATTATTATTACCCTAAAGACTAATAGCCAACTATTTTATTTTTATACAGAAACATAGACAAAGAGTGTCCTTGATGGCCACAGCATATCACCAGTGGCTGCGTAATGTGTTCAGTGCAGTTACACAGATAAAAACAGAAATGAAATTTTGAGGAAATGTATCTCTTTTTCTCTATATAAAGCATGTTCCACTACCGTTATTAATGTCCATTGCTCTCATCCGTCACAGTATGAGAGCTACAGTGATTAAAGGACAGATGCAGATGGAGCCCCCTCTATCGGGTGTATGCACTTATGTCACAATGCTGAAGGACCCCAGGACACTACGTGTCCACCT
Organism: Leptodactylus fuscus; assembly: GCF_031893055.1. Taxonomy (NCBI): domain Eukaryota; kingdom Metazoa; phylum Chordata; class Amphibia; order Anura; family Leptodactylidae; genus Leptodactylus; species Leptodactylus fuscus. The sequence goes on from NC_134273.1 coordinate 35,288,356, forward strand.
ACACAAGAGTCTGGACGGGTGAATAAAAAGTATTAGACACTGCTTATTGCAATAATACAATAAGTAGTGGCCAACTAAAAAAGAATGCCTCTCTCCCAGTCATATACTTGGTGGGCATACCTCCCAACTTTTGAAGAACCGAAAGAGGAACAAAACATGCGGCAAATTTAGCTCCCACTTTTATATTGACTCTGCCCATTCTCATTAATTTTTCTGTGCCCCCACAAAGTATCATCTTCCTACAGTCACCCGTAAATTATATGTCCCCCTCCATCTCTCCCCCAGTTTCATATACCCCCTTCATTTGCCCCCAGTTTCATGTCCCCCCATCTCTGCCCCCAGTTTCATGTCCCCCCAATCTCTGCCCCCAGATTCATGTCCCCCATCTCTGCCCCAATATTCATATGCCCCCCAAAAAAGGGGGGCATATACTGTGGGGGTGACAAAAAAGGTCATATACTGTGGGAGAGGCAAAAAAAGGGTGCTATATATTGGGGGGAAGTGGTCATATACTGTGCGGGGACAAAAAGGGGTGCCATTTACTGTGTGGGGGGCCAAAAAGGGGTCATATACTGTGGCGAGGGAGGAGGAAAAAAAGGGATGTCATATACTGTGGGGGGGTGGGAGAAAAAGTGCGTTATATACATATTGTGATAGGGGCTATTGGGGGAATGACCCGGGGTAGATGCCATCGTTATCCGAATTTGGTAAAGATGTGTTATGTCACGAGCTCGGGAGAACACAGAATACAGACCACACACATTCTGTATATCAAAAGTGTTCTGCTTTAATGGCGGGGAAAGGTAGTTTAAATACATTACAGACAGGGGCCACACGGTGGCTCAGTGGTTAGCACTGCAGCCTTGCAGCGCTGGAGTCCTGGTGTTCAAATCCCGCCAAGGGCAAAAAACCATCTGCAAGGAGTTTGTATGTTCTCCCCGTGTTTGCATGGATTTCCATCCCATATTCCAAAGACATACTGATATGGAAAAAAAAATGTACATTGTGAGCTCTATGTGGGGCTCACAATCTACATAAAAAAAAATAAAATAAATACATTACAGACAAAGGAAGGTTGTACTATTTGAATTAGTATAACATGATTGGATGTAGAGTTATAAGATAAGGCTGGCACATGACTATTGGCTGATGCGTAATGTAACATGCATCTCATTATAACTTTCCAAACTGGGATGGACTTTCTCATGAAACAAAGAAGGATAGAAAATACAAAATACTTATGTGTGAACTGACATCCTAGATCATGGCAAAAGAGATTAGGAGACATACTGGTGCCAGACCACTCCAGCCTTGGAGATAACTGAACAATGGCCTACTGAAAGTCTGTGCCTGCATTGCTTCACACTCTGCTTGACCTCACCTCATAGTATATGTGTTAGGGTACAATATGGATGACATATTAATAATAAAGTTTATAGAACAAAATGGCGTATATAGAGATACATGACTATACTTGCCCTTCACAGGGCCATTAAATTATGTATGGTGGCAAAAGAGGGCCATTATACTGTGCAAAGGGACAAAAGTGGGCCATTATACTATGCATATGACAATATATTGTGTGTGGGTCATTACAGCATCTGGGAGCATATGGGAGCCATTATTCTGTGTGCTGGGCATGAAGTGGGCCATTATACCCTGTGTAGGTCATTATATTGTCATACTGCTGACTCACCGTCAGCTAAGCCCCTGCCATATACCTCAGTCAATGAACATTTAAAAGCTTATGAGTGTAGTTCACCCTCACCACAACTCATATAAGAAAATTAATATATTATACGTACATTTGCAAAAAAAAATTGTGAAAATTTTTTTGTCCCTCTCTACACCCCCACAAATAAAAGGCAGACAAAGATATACTGTATATCTACCACAAAATAGTTAAAGGGGCTCTATCATTGGGAAAAGTCATTGGGAATAGTCTAAAGCAGGGATAGGGAACCTTCGGCTCTTCAGCTGCTGTGAAACTACAACTCCCAGCATGCTCCATTCACTTCCATGGGAGTTCCAAGAACAGAAGAGTAAGTATGCATGCTGGGAGTTGTAGTTTTGCAACAGCTGGAGAGCCGTACGTTCCCTACCCCTGGTCTAAAGGCTATGCAAGGGTGCGTTTAGTTAAAAATGACTTTTTCCAATGATAGAGCCCCTTTAATAATATCCCTTGTCCCACAAAAACAAGGCCAATATGGCTACATCAATGGTAAAGCAAATAAAAATGTGTGACTCTTGAATTTTGGCAACATGAAAAAATATTTTTTTATTTGAAACGTGCTATTATATTGCAAAAGCAGAGAGACAAAAATAACCTATCCAATATTTATTAATATAATTAATGCAAATGTTTGGATCCATTGAAAGAAAAATAGTTAATAAAAGATGGTCATTTAGTAATATGTATCTTATCCTGCAATAAACAAGCCCTCATACAGCAATGTCTGCAGAGAAATAAATAGACCTTGATGCTAAAACAGTATTGGGGCTTAAAGGGTTAAATCTTCAGCTGCATTTGTCACCATGGCAACTACAGTCAGCGACAACCAATAGGATTGCAGGATAGTAATTTGAAACAATCAGTTGGCTGTGGTCAGTTAGTAGACGGTGAAGAGAGAAGAAGGACATGGAGGTGCTCGGGCTCTGCAGAGGTGATGACATTGAGATAAGTGACCGGGATCTAATCCTAATACTGAAGACCGATCATTACACAGACTGTATTACAGATAACAGCTAGGGGGCGACTGTTAATAAATGACCAGTATTAGCCTCTGTTCACATGAGCTTCTCTCTAATCTGACCCATCATTTATATAACAATAAGAAATATTTCCATGAATGTCTCCTGCCATTGTTAATAAGATTTCTTCCTATATCCAATGGGTATCAGTCGTCATCAGTTATCTCCACTTAGTCAGGTTTGGGTTGTTATGGGGCAGGCAGGATAGCGCAGGCAGCTCTGCTATTCTACACAGTTATACAAGTGAGAGCCTGATCTTCTGATATTGGATTTAGACAGTTAAAAGCAAAGACATCTGTCCTGCCTCCTGTTTTCATCCATTGGAAACTAAAGTCATAATCTTTCTGCTTTAGTACACGTCCTCTGAAATGCCACATATGTCTACAGATTGACAGATCCCAAAATCATGGCTGCCATATCCTTGCAAGGGGACGTTCACACTACCGTTGCTAATGTTCGTTGCTATTATCCGTCATTGTTGCTAGTTAACTTACCTGGTTTTATCTTTGTTTCCATATAGGATAAACTACATGAATGTGTCAGAGATACCAGGTACCATGTATGTAAATGTCTGTGTGAAGGGTGACCACAGTTGTGGTAAGTATGTCAATACATAGTATGTGTAAGGTGTGTAAGGGGTATAGGAAAAAGATAAAAGGTGCAGAGGGGTAGAGGAGGCAGTAGAGCGGTGAGAGGCGGGAAGGGTAGAAACAAAATGTATTGAAGAAGCAAAGCACAAAGGGGTAGAGAAGAGAGGAAAAATGTGAGAATAGAGGCAAAGGAGAAAGGCACAGAAGTGTAGAGGAGAGAGGGAGAGGCGTGAAGAGAGAGAGGTGAGAGGCATGGCGGTAAGGCACAGATGAGACAGGTGCCAGGCAATGAGGCGGGAGGTACGAGGTGTGATGGGGTAGAGAAGCAAGAGGTGCTGAGGTATAGAGGCGCAGAAGGGTAGAAAATAGAGGAGAGAGTTGTGAGGTATGAAGGCATTGGGAGAGAGGTACAAAGTGTGGAGGAGCATAGGACAGAGGTATGGGGAGGGGTAGAGGAGAGAGGTGCCAGGCCCAGTGGGTAAAGGAGAATGGAGTGAGATGCAGAGGCGTAGAAGAGAGAGGTAAAAATCATGGAACAGTAAATAAGAGCGGTAAGACTTGTAGAGGTGTAGAGGAGAGAGGTGACAGACTTGAAAGAGGTGCAGAGGCATAAAGTAGAGAGGTACAAGGCACAAAAACAAAGAGGAGGTGCAAGACACAGAGGGGTAGAGCAGAAAGGACAGAGGTGACAGACTTGAAAAGGGAGAGGTTCAGAGGCATAAAGATGAGAGGCACAAAAGCATAGAGGAGAGAGGCACAGAATATGGAGAGGTAGAGTAGAGAATCGTAAGGCAGGGAGAAGTAAAGGAGCGAGGTGTGAGCAGTGGAGGGATAGAGTAGAGAGGAACAAGGAATGCAAGGTTATAGGACAAATGTAAGGACCATGAATGGGTAAAAGGGAGAGGTTTGAGGCATAGAGGGGTAGAGGAGAGAGATATGGAGTGGTAGAGCAGGAGAAGAGAGAAGAGTGATGTGTGGAGAGGTAGAGGGGAGAGGCAAGAGTCCCAGAAGAGAGAGGTGCGGAGGGGGAGAGATAAGAGGTCTAGTGGAGAGAGGCATGGATGGATAGAAGAGAGAGGTCTGAGGTGGGAGGAGCGGAGGGGTAGAGGAGAGAGGCCTGAGGTACGGTGGAATAGAGGAGATTGGAGAGGTGTAGAGGATAGAGGCAACAAGTGCAAAGTGGTATAGGAGAGAGGTGAATAGCATGGAGGGGTGGAGAAGATAAGAATGACATAACCCCTTTAATACTCCATACTATAATACATGTAGCAATGTATGTAAATAGTTTATACTGTACATAGGTGTTTGTGCTAATTATATATGTAGACATGTGTAGATGTAGTTCAAGTTATACAATTTGTATCTTATTGTCCACTTATGTCATAGTGTAATAAATCTATATCTATATTTATAGTAAATGTCAGGTGCCTGTATGGTATATAGACATATACACATAGTAAAATCTCTACAACGTGTATATTTTATATATAGTGTGTAAAAATATATACATATATGTCTATATATATATATATATATATATATATATATATATATATACACACAGTAAAGATGTATTATATAAGCAGACAGCACTTGCAGACTATTAGTAACATGGCACTATATGATGGGTACATAATTTTCTTTATAAAATTAAGAATGTGTAAAGTGTGTACTGTATGTATTTATTTCTATAATTATCTAAATATATATCTTTGAGTTGTGCCATTTACCTAATAAATATCTCTATATACATGATGTATAAGTCATCTACTATGTGTCTTTAAGTATATTGTATTTCAATAAATACAATATTATATATGTAATAGTACATTACTATTATTAGTACATTGTAGTATATTACTATGTTTTAGTAAAAAACTGAGGAAAAAGCAAGGAGCAAGGAGGGGTAGAGTAGAGAGGAGAGAGGCATAAGGTCTGGTGGACTGGAGGAGATGGAAGGAAGGTATGGAGGGATAGAGGAGTGAGTTGCAAGGTGCAGAAGACTAGAGGAGAGAGCCACAAGGAACAAAGGGCTAGAGGAGAGAGGTGCAAGGTGCGGAGTGTAAGAGGAGGTAGAGTGGTAAAACAGAGTGGCACGAGGTTTGGAGGAGTAAAGGAAAGAGGCCAGAAGTGTAGAGGAGAGAGAATATAGGTACAAGGCGCAGAGGGGTAGAAGATAGAGGAGAGAGTTGTAAGGCACGGCGGGATAGGGAGAAAGGCACAAAGTCTGGAGGAGTAGAGGTCAGAAGCATGAGGTGCGGAGTGGTAGACAAGCGATGTGCCAGGCTCAGAAGGGCAAAGGAGAGATGCGTGAGTTGTACTATGGTAGAGGAGAGAGGCAAAAAGCATGGAAGGGTAAATAAGAGAGGAAAGACATGCAAAGATGAAGAGCAGAGAGGACAGAGGTGACAGACTTTGAAAGGTAGAGGATCAGAGGCATAAAGAGGAGAGGCACAAGGCAGAAAAGCAGAGAGGAGAGAGGAACAGAACATGGAGGGGTAGAGAAGAGAGGTATGGAGTGGTAGAGCAGGAGAAGAGAGAAGAGTGATGTGTGAAGGGATAGAGGAGAGAGGCAAGAGTCCCAGAGGAGAGAGGTGCGGAAGAGGAGAGATAAGAGGTTTAGTGGAGAGAGGCATGGATGGATAGAAGAGAGAGGCCTGAGGTTGGAGGAGCGGAGGGGTAGAGGAGAGAGGCCTGAGGTACGGTGGAATAGAGGAGATTGGAGAGGTGTAGAGGGGTAGAGGATAGAGGCAACAAGTGCAAAGTGGTATAGGAGAGAGGTGAATAGCATGGAGGAGTGGAGAAGATAAGAATGACATAACCCCTTTAATACTGCATACCTATAATACATGTAGCAATGTATGTAAATAGTTTATACTGTACATAGGTGTGTGTGCTAGTTATATATGTAAACATGTCTAGATGTAGTTCAAGTTATACAATTTATGTTTGTTATTGTCCACTTATGTAATAGTGTAATAGATCTATATCTATATTTATAGTAAATGTCAGCTGTCTGTATGGTATATAGACATATACACAGTAAAATCTGTGAAATAGTAATATCATAGTAAAAGATGTATTATATAAGTAGTCAGCACTTGCAGACTATTAGAAACATGGCACTATACGATGGGTACATATTTTTTTTATAAATTAAGAATTTGTAAATTGTGCACTGAATGTATTTATTTCTAGAATTATCGAAATATATATCTTTGAGTTGTGCCATTTACCTAATAAATATCTCTATATACATGATGTTTAAGTTGTTTACTGTGTCTTTAAATATATTGTATTTCAATAAATACAATATTATATATGTTATAGTACATTACTATTATTAGTACATTATAGTATATTACTATGTTTTAGTAAAAAAAAAAAAGGAAAAAGGAAGGAGCAAGGAGGGGTAGAGTAGAGAGGAGAGAGGCATAAGCTCTGGTGGACTGGAGGAGATGGAAGGAAGGCATGGAGGGATAGAGGAGTAAGTTGCAAGGTGCAGAAGGCTAGAGGAGAGAGCCACAAGGAACGAAGGGCTAGAGGAGAGAGGTGCAAGGTCTGGAGGAGTAGAGGTCAGAAGCATGAGGTGCGGAAAGGTAGACAAGTGAGGTACCAGGCCCAGAAGGGCAAAGGAGAGATGTGTGAGGTGTAGTATGTTAGAGGAGAGAGGCAAAAAGCATGGAAGGGTAAATAAGAGAGGAAAGACATGCGGAGATGAAGAGCAGAGAGGACAGAGGTGACAGACTTGGAAAGGGAGAGGTTCAGAGGCATAAAGAAGAGAGGCACAAGGCAGAAAAGCATAGAGGAGAGAGGCACAGAATATGGAGGGGTAGAGGAGAGAGGTATGGAGTGGTAGAGCAGTAGAAGAGAGAAGAGTGATGTGTGAAGGGATAGAGGAGAGAGGCAAGAGTCCCAGAGGAGAGAGGTGCGGAGGGGGGGAGATAAGAGGTCTAGTGGAGAGAGGCATGAATGGATAGAAGTGAGAGGTCTGAGGTGGGAGGAGTGGAGGGGTAGAGGAGAGAGGCCTGAGGTGCGGTGGAATAGAGGAGACTGGAGAGGGGTAGAGGATAGAGGCAACAAGTGCAAAGTGGTATAGGAGAGAGGTGAATTGCATGGAGGGGGGGGGAGATAAGAATGACATAACCCCTTTAATACTGCATACTATAATACTTGTAGCAATGTATGTAAATAGTTTATACTGTACATAGGTGTTTGTGCTAGTTATATATGTAGCCATGTCTAGATGTAGTTCATGTTATACAATTTATATCTGTTATTGTCCACTTATGTAATAGTGTAATAGATCTATATCTATATTTATAGTAAATGTCAGGTGTCTGTATGGTATATAGACATATACACATAGTAAAATCTGTAAAATAGTAAAATCATAGTAAAGATATATTATATAAGCAGACAGCACTTGCAGACTATTAGTAACGTGGCACTATATGATGAGTACATACATTTTTTTTTATAAATTAAGAATGTGTAAAGTGTGTACTGTATGTATTTATTTCTATAATTATCTAAATATATATCTTTGAGTTGTGCCATTTACCTAATAAGTATCTCTATATACATGATGTATAAGTTGTCTACGGTGTGTCTTTAAATGTATTGTATTTCAATACATACAATATTATATATGTTATAGTACATTACTATTATTGGTACATTATAGTATACTACTATGTTTTAGTAAAAAACTGAGGAAAAAGCAAGGAGGGGTAGAGTAGAGAGGAGAGAGGCATAAGGTCTGGTGGACTGGAGGAGATGGTAGGAAGGTATGGAGGGATAGAGGAGTGAGTTGCAAGGTGCAGAAGGCTAGAGGAGAGAGCCACAAGGAACAAAGGGCTAGAGGAGATAGGTGCAAGGTGCGGAGTGTAAGAGGAGATAGGCGTAGAGTGGTAAAACAGAGTGGCATGAGACTTGGAGGAGTACAGGAGAAAGGCCAGGGGTGTGAAGGGATAGAGGAGAGAGGCAAGAGTCCCAGAGGAGAGAGGTGCGGGGGATAAGAGGTCTAGTGGAGAGAGGCATGGATGGATAGAAGAGAGAGGCCTGAGGTGGGAGGAGTGGAGGGGTAGAGGAGAGAGGCCTGAGGTGCGGTGGACTAAAGGAAATTGGAGAGGTGTAGAGGGGTAGAGGATAGAGGCAACAAGTGCAAAGTGGTATAGGAGAGAGGTGAATAGCATGGAGGGGTGCAGAAGATAAGAATGACATAACCCCTTTAATACTTCATACTATAATACATGTAGCAATGTATGTAAATAGTGTATACTGTACATAGGTGTGTATGCTAGTTATATATGTAGACAGGTCTAGATGTAGTTCAAGTTATACAATTTATATCTGTTATTGTCCACTTATGTAATAGTGTAATAGATCTATATCTATATTTATAGTAAATGTCAGGTGTCTGTATGGTATATAGACATATACACAGTAAAATCTGTAAAATAGTAAAATCATAGTAAAGATATATTATATAAGCAGACAGCACTTGCAGACTATTAGTAATGTGGCACTATACGATGGGTACATAATTATTTTTATAAATTAAGAATGTGTAAAGTATGTACTGAATGTATTTATTTCTATAATTATCTAAATATATATCTTTGAGTTGTGCCATTTACCTAATAAGTATCTCTATATACATGATTAAGTTGTCTACGGTGTGTCTTTAAATATATTGTATTTCAATAAATACAATATTATATATGTTGTAGTACATTACTATTATTAGTACATTATAGTATATTACTATGTTTTAGTAAAAAAAAACTGGAAAAAGCAAGGAGGGTTAGAGTAGAGAGGAGAGAGGCATAAGGTCTGGTGGACTGGAGGAGAGGGAAGGAAGGCATGGAGGGATAGAGGAGTGAGTTGCAAGGTGCAGAAGGCTAGAGGAGAGAGGTGCAAGGTCTGGAGGAGTAGAGGTCAGAAGCATGAGGTGCGGAAAGGTAGACAAGTGAGGTACCAGGCCCAGAAGGGCAAAGGAGAGATGCGTGAGGTGTAGTATGTTAGAGGAGAGAGGCAAAAAGCATGGAAGGGTAAATAAGAGAGGCAAGACATGCAGAGATGAAGAGCAGAGAGAACAGAGGTGACAGACTTGGAAAGGGAGAGTTCAGAGGCATAAAGAAGAGAGGCACAAGGCAGAAAAGCATAAAGGAGAGAGGCACAGAACATGGAGGGGTAGAGGAGAGAATCGCAGGGCACGAAGAATTTAAGGAGCGAGGTGTGAGCAGTGGAGTGACAGAGTAGAGAGGAACAAGGAATGCAAGGCTATAGGACAAAGGTAAGGACCATAAATGGGTAAAAGGGAAAGGTTTGAGGCATGGAGGGGTAGAGGAGAGAGATATGGAGTGGTAGAGTAGTAGAGGAGAGAAGATAAGAGTGATGTGTGAAGGGATAGAGGAGAGAGGCAAGAGTCAAGGAGGAGAGAGGTGCGGGGGGATAAGAGGTCTAGTGGAGAGAGGCATGGATGGATAGAAGAGAGAAGTCTGAGGTGGGAGGAGCGGAGGGGTAGAGGAGAGAGGCCTGAGGTGCGGTGGAATAGAGGAGATTGGAGAGGGGTAGAGGAGTAGAGGATAGAGGCAACAAGTGCAAAGTGGTATAGGAGAGAGGTGAATAGCATGGAGGGGGGGAGAAGATAAGAATGACATAACCCCTTTAATACTCCATACTATAATACATGTAGCAATGTATGTAAATAGTATATACTGTACATAGGTGTTTGTGCTAGTTATATATGTAGCCATGTCTAGATGTAGTTCAAGTTATGTAATTTATATGTATTATTGTCCACTTATGTAATAGGGTAATAGATCTATATGTATATTTATAGTAAATGTCAGCTGTCTGTATGGTATATAGACATATACACATAGTAAAATTTTAACAACAATGTGTATATCTTATATATATGTATGTATGAATTTATGAATGAATATATATATATATATATATATATATATATATATATATATATACATACAGTAAATATATATCATATAAGCAGACAGCACTTGCAGACTATTAGTAACATGGCACTATATGATGGGTAAATACAATTTTTTTTATAAATTATGAATGTGTAAAGTGTGTACTGAATGTATTTATTTCTATAATTATCGAAATATATATCTTTGAGTTGCGCCATTTACCTAATAAATATCTCTATATACATGATTAAGTTGTTTACTGTGTCTTTAAATATATTGTATTTAAATAAATACAATATTATATATGTTATAGTACATTACTATTATTAGTACATTATAGTATATTACTATGTTTTAGTAAAAAAATGAGGAAAAAGCAAGGAGGGGTAGAGTAGAGAGGAGAGAGTCATAAGGTCTGGTGGACTGGAGGAGATGGAAGGAAGGTATGGAGGGATAGAGGAGTGAGTTGCAAGGTGCAGAAGGCTAGAGGAGAGAGCCACAAGGAACAAAGGGCTAGAGGAGAGAGGTGCAAGGTGCGGAGTGTAAGAGGAGGTAGAGTGGTAAAACAGAGTGGCACGAGGTTTGGAGGAGTAAAGGAAAGAGGCCAGAAGTGTAGAGGAGAGAGAATATAGGTACAAGGCACAGAGGGGTAGAAAATAGAGGAGAGAGTTGTAAGGCACGGTGGGATAGGGAGAGAGGCACAAAGTCTGGAGGAGTAGAGGTCAGAGGCATGAGATGTGGAATGGTAGACAAGTGAGGTGCCAGGCCCAGAAGGGCAAAGGAGAGATGTGTTAGGTGCAGTATGGTAGAGGAGAGAGGCAAAAAGCATGGAAGGGTAAATAAGAGAGGAAAGACATGCAAAGATGAAGAGCAGAGAGGACAGAGGTGACAGACTTGGAAAGGGAGAGGATCAGAGGCATAAAGAAGAGAGGCACAAGGCAGAAAAGCATAGAGGAGAGAGGCACAGAACATGGAGGGGTAGAGAAGAGAGGTATGTAGTGGTAGAGCAGTAGAAGAGAGAAGAGTGATGTGTGAAGGGATAGAGGAGAGAGGCAAGAGTCCCAGAGGAGAGAGGTGCGGGGGATAAGAGGTCTAGTGGAGAGAGGCATGGATGGATAGAAGAGAGAGGCCTGAGGTGGGAGGAGGGGAGGGGTAGAGGAGAGAGGCCTGAGGTGCGGTGGAATAGAGGAGAATGGAGAGGTGAGAGGGGTAGAGGCAACAAGTGCAAAGTGGTATAGGAGAGAGGTGAATAGCATGGAGGGGTGGAGAAGATAAGAATGACATAACCCCTTTAATACTCCATACTATAATACATGTAGCAATGTATGTAAATAGTTTATACTGTACATAGGTGTGTGTGTGTGCTAGTTATATATGTAGACATGACTAGATGTAGTTCAAGTTATACAATTTATATCTGTTATTGTCCACTCATGTAATAGTGTAATAGATCTATATCTATATTTATAGTAATTGTCAGGTGTCTGTATGGTATATAGACATATACACATAGTAAAATCTTTACAACAATGTGTATATATATATATATATATATATATATATATATACACACACACTTTGTTGTATATGAATATATATATTCATATACCGACATACAGTAAAGATGTATTATATAAGTGGACAGCAGTTGCAGACTATTAGAAACATGGCACTATACGATGGGTACATAATTGTTTTTATACATTAAGAATGTGTAGAGTGTGCACTGTATGTATTTATTTATTTAGTATAATTATCTAAATATATGTCTTTGAGTTGTGCCATTTACCTAATAAATATCTCTATATACATGATGTATAAGTTGTCTACGGTCGTTAAATATATTGTATTTAAATAAATACAATATTATATATGTTATAGTACATTACTATTATTAGTATATTATAGTATATTACTATGTTTTAGTTATAGTGATGTCATAGCAAAAATTTTGCATGACATGTTTGATCCCATCGATCACTTAGTGGCCTTATTGTGATGGGTCCCTACACTAACACTTTACATATAGGACAGGGAATTACATTCATATAGACTCACTGTTACAGAGCAGTCTCTAAAAACTGGATCTCTGGGGTCTTATCTATAGGTAGTGGGTAGAGCATTTATTTAACAAATAAAGTCTTAGTGTAGGGACCCATCTAAATGAGGTCGCCTTGATGTGGCAGATGGGCTCACACAATTTGTCAAATTGTGTGCTAAGAACCTCACAATTATATCTGTAGTCAGTGATACATGTAGTCCATGCATTTTATCATTTAAAACTCTACATAACAAGTATCAGCTCACTAAGCTAGGATCTAGTCTGTGTGCCTAGAGCTGGATCTAATCTGTGTGTATAAAGCTGGATCTAGTCTGTGTGTCTAGAGCTGGATCTAGTCTGTGTGTCTAGAGCTGGATCTAGTCTGTGTGTCTAGAGCTGGATCTAGTCTGTGTGTCTAGAGCTGGATCTAGTCTGTGTGTCTAGAGCTGGATGTAGTCTATGTGTGTAGAGCTGGTTCTAGGCTCTAGTCTCTGGTTCCTCTACAAACTATCCTGAGTGCATTATGCCTCTTCTAACCTACCTGGTCTTTTACTTCTCTTCCATGTGTAATTATTTTTTTAACTATTGTATAGGAAATGTTTTATGTTGCCTTTTTTATGTATACTACATATTTGGCTTTCTTTTAGTAAAAATCTCAGTATGACAGCACGCATCACACACTGCTTCTGTATTTTGGCATAGTTTTTGTCAAATAAATAATGGTATACTCTAATTTGTCATGTGGTGTTTTTCATCTATGGTTGTATTTACCTAATTTGGCAATATGCACACAACCATTATTGAATGGCATGGACAGCACATGGTTGACATTCCTGTGCCGTCCATGTCTCCCCGGCCCTTTCATTGAGGCCAGTGAGCACGGGTTACAAAACGGACAAGAATAAGACCTGTAATGAGTTCTGCTCCCAGCCATGAGCCCCATACACCAGACTGTGAAAACACATAAAAATGAAAATAATTCTTGTAAAAAGTTTTAAAAAACATTTAGAAATGTTTTGCTTCTACAGCTTGCCTTTATATACACAGTTGAATTTTGAAGACAAATGGTAATAAAATATCCAGCTTCAAACCAGGCAGCACGATGATGACTTCTTTAAAACATAGCTTTTATTCTTGGGTCCAAATAAAAGTGTTACTAAGTAACATGGAGTAGACAATAATTAAAGCATAAGAGAGGCTACGTGTTTCCGGACAAAGCGTGTCCCTTCCTCATGGCCATGACTGTAATGGGGTCCATGTGTTTTATGTGCAGTGAACACACAAATTATGCGGAGTGGAAAGTAGTGCTTGAAGTACTTTTCTCTCTGTATGACTCATGCGGACACTGCACGGAAAACACCAGGACCCCATTATAGTCTATGGGGTCCGTGTGCTTTCATTGCTCACTGCTTTTTAATTCATTCAGTATTCAGTTTGGGGGTACCAAATGCAATTGTGATCCAGGCCTTAAAGGGATGTTCCCATGTCCCTTTCTCGACAGCTTTGTCTGCTGTCTCTTCTTCTCACTTCCTGTATTCTTCCACAAACCAGTAGGAAGGGTTTTCCTGTTTGATGGACACTATAATATGAAGTACCTCAATAGATATGGACATTACTTTTACCATGAAAGAGTATTTATTATTATTACTAGAAATCTATAATAATGCTGATCTAATATGCACAGTAAGTGTATATTACATTACACAGGTTTGGAGAAAACTAATATGCTTCTTGGACTGACAATGGACTTGCAGTAAATGTAACTCAATGTTACCTTTGTGTTTACTTTTAGAGATATAAAGCAGTGTCCAAGCATTTATCAGCAAACTGCAATTACCTGACCTGATTGTCAAGACCGTAGATCAGGAAATAACAGCTCTGACAGCAAACACAATCATGAGAACTCAGTACCCCTCTCCATCAGAGAGCATTGAGTTACGTCATCCATCCTATAATGCTAGATAAGGAGACAGAACAGGCTGGGTTCATTGGCAATATGTAAACAATCGGAAGAATAATCTCACATTGCATGCAAGCAAAGCATCTTTGCTAAGGCAATGTATTTAGGTAAACTCTTGAATTTACATAAGCTAGCAGTTTAGGATGTTTAAGTTGGGAATACCTCTTTTAGGGTTCGTTCACATCTGCGCCCGGGACTCCGTTCTGCAGGTTTCAGTTTCCTGCACAAAACTGGGCAGGAGACGGAAACCTGCCGGCATCTTTTCAAACCCATTCATTTGAATGGGATTGAAAAGTGTCTGGCCGTGAGCGCCGGCGAGCGTTTTATGCTCTCCGCGACTAAACCGTTTTTTTTTAAACCGGACACAGAGTCGGACATGCAGTACTCTGTGTCCAGTTTTAAAAAAGCGGTTTCGCCACGGAGAGCATAAAATGCCCACCAGCGTTCACGGCCGGACTTGGCATGACAAGTTTGCATGCAGAAGACGGAAACCTGAAAACAGAGTGCCGAACTCTGGTGTGAACCCAGCGTCACAAAAGTCCTGAATTTAGTGGGGTTGTTCTCAGCAAATTTGGTATAGAATGGCCTGTTCAGGGTGAATCCAGAGAAAGGGATTATATATTGGCTTTAATTCTGCCTTTACCAGGCAGAGGTTGGTAAGTAAGATGGCACTTGTTAAAGCCTATAGGGCAGTCATGGAGTCCTTGTGGATGTCAATTCTTTCATTCTAGTATGACTAAATTGTAAATACATTTATAACCATCAATGCATTGATCCTGAACATATTTTATTATTGAAATAAAAAACATGATTTTTTTTTTAGTAATAACTTACAAAATAACACAAATCTTAGAAGTGCTTTGTGCGACGGGTTCAGTATTTTCGGCTAACTGGTCATTGATTGTGTAGATAGAGGCAAACTCCTGTTGTGTCTGTCGGGTCTCTCCATGGTCACCAGTCTGAGTAACCTTTGTTTTCACATCTGTGGTTTTCTCAGATTTCTGACATAAAAGGTTCTGGCACTTTATAACCTCTTCTGTCAGCAGGAAGATGTCCTCTTCTTTTCGTACATTTTCCCTGTGAAGCTCGGCTACTTTTTCTTTTAAATACTCAATGGTTTCCTGAGCTTCCCATAACTGCAATAGAAATAAAGACAAATAAAATATCTGTAATAATGTGATGTTTTAGGGGCAATACTGGATTCCAGGGTGGGGGGAGACATCAAAACATATTTATGTATGTACATACAGCGTAAGGGCAGTGAACCTTTGGCGCATGTGAAGGAAAGCCTAAATACAACACTAATATTGGGGCAATTACTTTTGACTACTCAATTTACTGTCAACTGGGTGGTCCTACACTGCCCAACATCACTGGAGGACAACCTATGTGACAGTATACATGTATAGTCTTGTATTATCAAGTGGGCAGTTTGCCCATTCAGTTTCATTGTTGTGCAGTGAAAGGTCACCCACTTAACAATATACTTCTATCAGTAGCCAAAATTAACAGCACCAATGCCTCTGGAACTGGGCAAACTACACAAAAGATAATAACTGCAGAGGATACAGTGCAGCTGTGACAACCTATGGCTATACAGAGCAAGTTCTTTTTAAAGGGGTTGTCCAGTTTGAGCAAATAAATGTTATCGTTTGTATAATGAAATGTTACAATACAATTTTCTAATACGATTTACCTATCAATTCCGCATGGTTTTCTAGATCTCTGCTTGTTGTCGTTCATTGTTTACTTCCAGTTGATACAATACATGGTCATATGATGGACACACAAGTGCACAACTCCTTACAGTCACAGCGCAATTAATTAAAGCTCTGCCTTCTAACGAGCTGTGTACTTTGGTGTCCATCACATGACTGTGGGCTAATGAATTGATGATGGAAAACAGAGATCTAGAAAATCATTCATTCAGTCAGTCAGTCAGTCTTGCACAATCCTTTTCAGTATAGTGCCTGAAAATCGAAAGTCCATCATAAGTTGTTTGACCACATCGGCAGGGGTAAGAAGGTTCGGGAATGTTGAATTTTAGAATATCCAATCCTTTGTGCCTATGACAAATACAATGCTGTGAGAGGTAATTGGTAGTGGTTTATTCCTTTCACCCCATTGGAATAAACATACACACTTGTAAGATACGGGTGATGGCTGTTAGGTTGTCTGCCTACAGCTACATTATGTGTATGGCAAGTTATATGCCTCAAGCACACAACTGAGTGTGCAGATCAAGGTTCTTCCGAGGGGGTCTAATGTCCAATGATTATAGAGGAGGTCCTAATCTGCTCCATGACATCGAAATGAAACGGAACTGAACCCCCTATTGAAGTCAATGGGGGACAGAAGCCACTCAAATGACCACTTGGATGTCATCCGAGTGTATTCTGCTATGTAATCGGTCCTCCTTCTGCATTCATGGGACCTTACATTATAACCCTCTGTTAAGTCCTCCTTAACAGATTAATATTAAAGGGGTTTGTGTGTGACATTTTTAAGGGAGTCTACCACTACTAAAATCTCTTGTAATCCACTCATATGGTGTTGTAGAGGCTGTTCGTCGCATAGTGACCATACCTTCCTCCAGTCAAAGTGCATTTCGATGCGAATGTAAATGACCTGTTTGGAGCACCCTGGATGTGCCATTTTCACTTGAGGTTTCCATCCATCTGATCCCAATGTGCAGTCACCACAGGGGAAAACGGCAGCTCTAGAAGAAGTGGCCATGCTTTGGATATACCAAACAGCTCATTTACTTACAGATGAAAATTAATTAATTTTCTTGGTACCCTCTCGACTCCCTATAAAAAGAAGAAAGTCAAACTTACACTACACGTGACTCTTCTGCAGTAATGTTTGAGCTCCTCCATTTGTTCCAGTTTAAGCTGACACTGGGAAAGGAGATGAATCAAGTATGTGTTGTCTGATTCTCCGTCATCTCCCGGAGGATTTTCATCTTGCTCTTTTGGTTCTGGAAACTTTGAATCACTTTCGTCTGAGCTTGAAGCTGAGTCATTATTACATTCTGATACTGAATGTTCTGGATGTGCTAACTGCTGGTTATTGTGTTTCAGCTTCAGGTCAAGGAGTCGGAGGTTTCTCAGTGTTTTCTTAAGAGGAAGGTAAATTTTAGCGTTATTTTGCACTGGTTCCAGCTCTACCCTGAAGTGAGGATCTGTCTCACCAATGTCCACTTCTGTGTCAGCTACAAATGTTGGAAAATCTTCCTCATTCAGATTCTCGGCACTGCCGCCAGTCCAGTACGTGGCCGTCTTTTCATTGCACATTTTGGGTTCTTCCTCTAAATATTTAAAGTCCTCTTCTTCTCTGCCTGTTTCTACACAAGAATGTTGAAGAATCACAAAATCCTGCCCAGTGGTGTCCAGGTTCATCATGTTCCTCATCTTTATTTCGAGTGAATTGTCAAAAAGCTGGTTTACGTCTTCTGTCAGGGATGAGGGACATTTACCTTCCTGATCAACTACTATCTCATCACCTATGGGGTCTGTACTGGATTCAGTATCCAAATGGACATCTGTTTCCCATAATGCAAATGGACTCTCCATGTCTCGTCACTTTCTATTACCTGATGTGTGTGAGGCAGAAAAAAGGCAAAAGCATCAGATAATGAAACAAATACCCCTATTTATGTAACATGTTTCATTCACATAGAGATATCAAGAACACATGTAGCAATTATTCAATATTTTCGTAATATGGTTACCCAACTCCGCACCAGCACCATCTTTCTCACTAGAGGGTGCACTATTTAACTATACAGGCCGAGGGTTTAGGGTGAAACTACACAACTATCCAAGGCTTCCTCCTTCAAAGAGGTCCCCAAGTACTTGTGTACTTTCAACAGAGGAAACAACGCAACATGGCTTAGCCTAGCATACATGTTTATGATGGTGTTGGGAGAGAAAACTCTCAGCTGAATGAGCATTTGGCCATCAACTAGCTCATGTGAATGATCCACTTTAGACCACATGCACACAACCTCTGGGCCCAGACGCAAGACTGCAATTTTTGCAGCCATGTTTCTGTGCAGTATTGAAAGGCTGCCAGTTATAAAGCAGATCCTATTTTGGCCACCATAGCGGCACAGACCTTGTAGAGGACCATACAGTATCCGTGATTGCAGATGACATACTAGTGCAATGAGGACATGTCTTATGCAGATTGGGGATCAGTATTTACGGACCATAAATCCGCTATGGCGTCAAAATCCTGACTATTTTACTACGTGTGAACTAGCCCTTACAGTGTACAAACCCTTTTTCCAATAACATCTTTTATTCCCCATTGCCACTTTCCAAGACCTGTAACTTTTTGTGAGAGGTTTATTTATTTATTTTTTATTACTTTTTACATTGCTTTTTCCGTAACCCCCAGAAAAAAAAGACAATGTAAGGGCTAGTTTACACGGAATTCTGTATGTACACATTCCGTCGCAGCTGCCGCGACAGGATGCCGGTGCAGTGGCATCCGGTTGCGGCATTCCGCTCCGGATTACACCCAAATGAATGGGCTGCAGCCTCACACTGCAGATGCCAAGGCTGATTCATGTGCTAGACCTTCTGTTACAATTATACCTATGGGGAAACCGCCAGTGTTTTTGGAGGTATAATCGACATGCTGCGAATTCCAAAACCGCGCCGGTTTTTACCGCAAACTGGGCATGGGATTTGCTAGAATCCCATCCACTTTGCCATTACTGTAAAACGCTGCGATTTTTCCTGTAGTGTTTCCGCCACAGGCAAATTGCAGAGTTTCAGTTCTGCGGGGCCCTGGTCTTACTATTAGGCTGGATTCACACAGGTTTTTTTGGGGCCAGATTTTGAGACAAAATCCGCGTCAGAATGTGGCTCAAAAAACCGCCTCCCATTGAAAAAAGAAGCGACATGCCCATTCTTCAGGCCGATTCCATGGCGCAATCCACCGCAGAGTCCGCGGCACAACACTCCCTCCTGACTAGGCCCATTCATTTGGGCCTAATTCGTAGTGAAATGCTGCGATTGGATGCCGGTGCAGTGTATGCAGTGCACCGATATTCAGTCATGGCTAGTCGTTTTTTTGACTGGATTCTGAGGTGGCCTTAGACTCAAAATCTGGTCCAGAAAACCCCGTGTGAACCCAGCCTTAGGGTCCATTCACACGGAGGAAAATGGTGAGGAATTTGGTATGGAATTTTCCACGCTGAAAAAAAAAGCCTCCCATTGATTTCAATGGGTTCTGCACGGAAAAAGGAACCCATTGAAGTCAAAGGGAGTCTTTTTATCGGCGCTGATTCTGCCGTGAGTTATCGTGCCAGTATCAGCGCCAACTTCCTCCGTGTGAATGCCCCCATAGCGACCATATTAAATCTACGGGTTAACCCATTGTGTGATTTTTAATTGCAGTAATACCTAGCACATGTCATTTTACATTTCACCTGTATTCTAACAACCATTGCATGAAAACCTCTGGTTGACTTGCTGTTAGCATACAGAGATGAATAGTAATATAGACTTGTCATATACTAGTCATTGCTGTAATTAAAAACTGCATTCAGTTCTTCAGCAAAAAAAAGGCGCTGTATAAACCCAACCTCAAGGATCAATGGAAAAATGACACAAGGGTAAGAGCATGCTGTGGGCTGAAAAAATATGCAACATGCTCCATAGATCATGTGGTTTTGTATTGCACAGTCTGAATGAAGTGGTTTTTGAACTCCATTTCACACCCATGTACCATCTGCCCACTGTTCGGCCAGACTGCCTTCAGGAACAATACCAGGACAGGCCCTTGGAGATTAATATCCAACTTTGGTCTGGCACTTTAGGAAGAGGGGGAGGGGAAGAAACTCATCTTATGATTACCATGTATAGCCAGCTATACAATAAAATATATATATGAAAAATTTACTTATAGATAATATTCCCTTCAAAAAGACATAAAAATTCTCACTCACAAAAAATTGCAACTTTATCCATGGCCTACATGGCAGTTTTCTGAGTCATGATAAAGCAGCCTTGTTGAGTTTTTTTTTTTTTTTTTTTCCTATTTTGGTGCCAGTTTTGCTGTGATATTGAACCAAAGCCAAGAGTGGAAGGCAAAGGCATAGCCAGAATGAAGGAGAAGTTCCTCATTCTCATTCCTTTTGAACTCACTCCTGGCTTTAACTAAAAAAGAAATTGAAGTTCTGCAGAGGCAAAAGCAACAAAAACTCTATTTATGTCTTTTGCCTTAAAGAGAATCTTTGACCAGGTCTGAAAAGCCCAATGACATAGAACATCTGATCGGTGAAGTCACCCTGATGATTTTGGTGTTTTATTTATGCAAATCTGTTCAGTTATTCTAAAGATATAAGGCCTTTTAGTGTTGATGCAAATTAGGGTATACTAGCCAAATGGGAGGTAACACTGCATGACATACAGCTCAGTGTTACTGCCCACTTGTCCATTACACCCAAATCTGCATCAACACTAAAAGGGCTTATACCTTCGGAATGGCTAAACAGAATTGGATAAACCATACATCAAAATGCTTATGGTGACACCAACTACCAGATGGTGTATGTCACTGGACTTTCCAGACCAGGTGACAAGTTCTCTTTAAAGGGGGTTTCTAGTGAGCTCAAAATATATTGCAATAGTCAAAAAAAAAAAAAAAAATTGAATAGTCCTAACACAAAAATATGTACCCTCACCAATCCAAGCCCTGCTCAACATACAAAGGTCCCCATGTCTCCTCTGGTCTATACTTCCTAGTGTCGGCCAGTCATTGAGGAGGATTATTGCTATGGACAGTGATGGGGTGAGCAGGTAATGTCTGTGTACTGGGTAACATTAGGAAGTAGAGACCAGCAGGAATCCGTGTAGTGTTGGAAACAGACACGTACAGGAACTGATACTTATCATTTTTCTATGTTAGGACCCCTTACTTTTCAGTATATTTCTTTTTTTTTTCTGTTAATTCTCTGGAAACTCCTTTAAGAATAAAATCCCACATTTCATTTGAGTAAAAAACCAAATAAACCATAAATACATTTTTACGTCCATAAGATACAGATGAAGTCAGTGAAATGAGTCTATCATGGTTGCAGATTCTCATTGGAATAGACCACATAACAATGACTTCTAAATATAACAAGACTTACCTGATGTTACGTGTGCTACTTCCGATGTATATGAACCTGTTACTGTTTCTTAGGCTTCTGCTGTAGAGATGCTCCGCAATGGTGCTGTGATGGACCTTCTCATATATCATGGATTGTGTTCCACTTTCTAAAGTGTAAACTGAGATGTGCACAGCGTTATCCAGCAACCATTAACTGCTTCCATGCTGAGTGTATCATATTCATTCCCCTAAAGGCTCAGATCTTGGGCCCTTAAAGGGGCTCTATCAGCAAAATTTTGCTGTATGAGCCCCACATATGCGTGAATAGCCTTTAAAGAGGCTATTCAGGCACCGCTAATCTTATTTTAAACCCCCGTCCCGTTTTAAAATAAAACGGGTCCATACAGTTTAATGTCCCCCAGCAGTGGCCCTCTATAGATTAGTGTCTCCAAGCAGTGGCCCTGTATAGTTTAATGTCCCCCAGCAGTGGCCTGTACAGTTTAATGTCCCCCCCACAGTAGCATGTACAGTTTAATATTCCCCAGCAATACCTCTACACCATTTAATGCCCCCCACTAATGTCCCCACAGATCATAATGACCTCCATTCAGTGTCCCCATACAGTTTAATGTCCCCCAGCAGTGGCCTGTACAGTTTAATGTCCCCCAGTCTAGAAACCCATGAGGAACTAATACACAAACTATACTAGAAACTATATAACTTTTCATTATACAAACAATATCATTTGTTGCTCAATATTTTTCTGATACTGGACAATCCCTTTAAAGGGGCTCTATCAGCAAAATTTTGCTGTACGAGCCCCACATATGCGTGAATAGCCTTTAAAAAGGCTATTCAGGCACATCTAATCTTATTTTAACCCCTTCCCGCCGATGGCATTTTTTGATTTTCGTTTTTCGTTTTTGACTCCCCTCCTTCTAAACCCCATAACTTTTTTTATTTCTCCGCTCCCAGAGTCATATGAGGTCTTAATTTTTGCGGGACAATTTTTTCTTCATGATGCCACCATTAATTATTCTATATAATGTACTGGGAAGCAGGAAAAAAATTCAGAATGGGGTGGATTTGAAGAAAAAATGCATTTCTGCGACTTTCTTACGGGCTTTGGTTTTACGGCGTTCACTGTGCAGCCAAAATGACATGTCCCCTATATTCTGTGTTTCGGTACGGTTCCAGGGATACCAAATTTATATGGTTTTATTTACATTTTGACCCCTAAAAAAAATTCCAAAACTGTGTTAAAAATTTTTTTTTCTAAAAGTCGCCATATTCCGACGGCCGTAACTTTTTTATACATAGGTATACGGGGATGCATAGGGCGTCTTTTTTTGCGGGGCCGGGTGTACTTTTTAGTTCTACCATTTTCTGGAAATGTTATTGCTTTGATCACTTTTTATTCAAATTTTTATCAGAATTAAAACAGTGAAAAAACGGCGGTTTGGCACTTTTGACTATTTTTCCTGCTACGGCGTTTACCGAACAGGAAAAATATTTTTATAGATTTGTAGAGCGGGCGATTTCGGACACGGGGATACCTAACATGTATATGTTTCACAGTTTTTAACTACTTTTATATTTGTTCTAGGGAAAGGGGGGTGATTTGAACTTTTAATACTTTTTATATTTTTTTATATTTTTTTTTACTTTTTTTTTAATTTTTTTTTGCATTTATTAGACCCCCTAGGGGTGTTGAACCCCAGGGGGTCTGATCACTAATGCAATGCATTACAATGCTAATGCATTGCAATGCATTGCAAAAAAGCATCATCTCTTTTGCAGGCTGTATACACCAGCCTGCAAAAGAGAGAATTTGCAGACCGTCTGGGAGCCTTTAACAAGGCTCCCGGCTGTCATGGCAACGTGACGTCGGCCCTGGAGCATGCTCCAGGAGCCGGCGATCCCTGCCAAAATGGCGGCGCCCATGCGCCGCCGGGAAAATGGCGCCTCCGGCGCCTTTGACAGCAGCGCCGGAGAGGTTAATGCCTCCGATCGGTCTGCTTAAAGCAGTAGACACCCGGCGGCTATGACGGCCGCCCGGCTCCCGGGTGGTCGCCATAGTTACAGACCCGACACGCGCCGTACTATTACGGCGCATGTCGGGAAGGGGTTAAACCCCCGTCCCGTTTTAAAATAAAACTATAAAACCATATATGTAAATCATATCTGAACGTGCACCCTGGGCGGTGATGCACGATCCGACGTCATCTTCTGACATGCCTACCTCTCCTTTCTTTTGGCGATGCCCTCCGATCCTGCCTCTTCCCCAGCTTCATCTTCTTCTGGCGGTTCAAAGCCGATTGGTTGAAATCCGGTGAATGCACAGTAGTGCTCCCTCCGGAGCTACTGTGCACATTCATCTGTATAGGGCCACTGCTGGGGGACATTAAACTATACAGGGCCACTGCTTGGGGACACTAATCTATAGAGGGCCACTGCTGGGGGACATTAAACTGTATGGACCACCTCTGGGGGACATTAAATAGTACGGGCGGCCACTGTTGAGGGACATCAAATTGAGTGTAAATTTCAGGTAAGTTTATCCTTGCAGTAATATCATAGTAATGTGTTATTGTTACAGGAGTTCAAATAACTAATTGATTAACAATAATTTAGTATTGTATTGAATTTGAGAGAAATGAAACCCGTCTAATTTTTTCTACGTGTGGCCCCTTTTCTCGGCCGAGTTTGAGCCGCTTACTCTATGGAGATCTGCAAACGCCAACAATTTTCTTTGCAATTTTAGCTTCTTCTCTTGCAAACGCCCCAGTGGCAATGAGTCAGGTGTACCAAGTAACTACTGCATGTTCCTCCCCTTTTATAAATGCTGCTGTGATAATAACAATGAAGATTCGCAGCCTAGGTGTGGCTCCATAGTTAAATGTGCAGTACCAGCAATAAATATAAGTCACTCATTTTCTGTCCTCAGTGCTATGCTGTGATTATACAACAAGCCTAGACATTCACCAGTAATGGCAGCTTACAAAACAGAGGCCAAACAACTATTTGGAAATGTAAGAGCAATGAAGGGTGGTTGGAGAAAGCTGATCGCAGGTGCAGCACCAGACAGGACAGGGGTCAGGGGACCTTATTGCAAGTCCTAGAGATCTATCAGACATTTATGGCATGCTGAGGATAACATCTAAATGTCTAAAGTAAAAATACCTCTTTTGCTATCATCAGAAAATATTGGTAGTGCCCCACGAGTAGGGACAACGTAGCTATTCCCACTGGGTGGATGAGTAAGGACCCATAGACAGCACGGAGTGTGATTCTGATGTGGGGCCAAGTTTGCAGTGGAATGAACGCAGATGACAGTCCAGGGTGATGTCCAAGTGCATTCACAACTACAGGGGGGTTCTGATCCGTTCTTTTCGGATGACACAAATGATTATAGAGCAGGTCCTATACTGACCCGTGTCATTGGAACAGAATGGATCAGAAGCTCCCATAGACATGAATGCATGTCTCCAAGTGCATTCTGCTGCAAACTCACTCCCACATCGGAAGTACACTTACATAGGTTCACACTAGCGTTCGGCTTTCTGTTCATCGGGTCCACTTGGGACCACTTAACCTAATCTGCTTATAAAGTGGTTACCTGCAGAAAGACATAAACCCCCATAGACTATAATGGGGTACACCCAGGTTTCTGCCCAAATATTGCAAACAGGACTTTTGTCTCCACATATTTCAAGAGGAAAGGAAACCCCCATCAGAGACCGAGAGCTAGGGTGAACCTAGTCTTAGTCATGGGACCTAAAAACAAAGCTAACTCCCGTTTTCAACTAGATCCAGAGTTTCAAGCATATTACTGGGTATTGTTGGTTTCAGATAACTTTTCTTTCATGTATATAGCCATCTTAAGTCACTGACAACCCAGTTGTGTAAAATAGAAAGAATGAATGTAAATCTGCCACACTGAACATATTGTGTGAACAAGGAGCTAGGTAGACTTGTGTATGTTATAGTGAATAAAAATCAAGTATAACTATCATTGCCCACTCTAGCCTTCATTGCTATGAGTAGGTTCTCTCTGACTGGGTGCCTAAAATGTACCTCCAGTTATAAACAACCTTTCATAAATGGATAGTACAGGTTAATATATGAAGCTTTGCAATATATTTTTATTAAAGGAATATTTGTAGGCTTTGGTTACTTTCCAGATATTAATCTGTGAAGAGAGGAGAGGGATAGAAAAGACACTGCTAATTTGTAGATAAGAGGCTGATACTGCACAGAATTAGACAATAAATCAACTGGCAGGAAAATAGGGTCCATTCACACGGAGGAAAATGGTGAGGAATTTGGTGTGGAATTTCAGTGCTGAAAAAAAAGCCTCCCGTTGACTTCAATGGGTTTCCACTAGAGATGAACGAACAGTGTTCTATCGAACACATGTTCGATCGGATATCAGGGTGTTCGCCATGTTCGAATCGAATCGAACACCGCGTGGTAAAGTGCGCCAAAATTCGATTCCCCTCCCACCTTCCCTGGCGCCTTTTTTGCACCAATAACAGCGCAGGGGAGGTGGGACAGGAACTACGACACCGGGGGCATTGAAAAAAATTGGAAAAAGTCATTGGCTGCCGAAATCAGGTGACCTCCATTTTAGACGAATAGTGGATTTCAAATCCGGGTCATATGAGAATGTGAACTTTGTGACTATGAGACAGGGATAGCTGTACAGGCAGGGATAGCTAGGGATAACCTTTATTTAGGGGGGAATGTTATTAAAAATAACTTTTTGGGGCTCTATCGGGTGTGTAATTGTGATTTTTGTGAGATAAACTTTTTCCCATAGGGATGCATTGGCCAGCGCTGATTGGCCGAATTCCGTACTCTGGCCAATCAGTGCTGGCCAATGCATTCTATTAGCTTGATGAAGCAGAGTGTGCACAAGGGTTCAAGCGCACCCTCGGCTCTGATGTAGGAGAGCCGAGGGTGCACTTGAACCCTTGTGCACCCTCAGCTCTGCTACATCAGAGCCGAGGGTGCGCTTGAACCCTTGTGCACACTCTGCTTCATCAAGCTAATAGAATGCATTGGCCAGCGCTGATTGGCCAATGTATTCTATTAGCCTGATGAAGTAGAGCTGAATGTGTGTGCTAAGCACACACATTCAGCTCTACTTCATCGGGCTAATAGAATGCATTGGCCAGCGCTGATTGGCCAGAGTACGGAACTCGACCAATCAGTGCTGGCTCTGCTGGAGGAGGCAGAGTCTAAGATCGCTCCACACCAGTCTCCATTCAGGTCCGACCTTAGACTCCGCCTCCTCCGGCAGAGCCAGCGCTGATTGGCCGAAGGCTGGCCAATGCATTCCTATGCGAATGCAGAGACTTAGCAGTGCTGAGTCAGTTTTGCTCAACTACACATCTGATGCACACTCGGCACTGCTACATCAGATGTAGCAATCTGATGTAGCAGAGCCGAGGGTGCACTAGAACCCCTGTGCAAACTCAGTTCACGCTAATAGAATGCATTGGCCAGCGCTGATTGGCCAATGCATTCTATTAGCCCGATGAAGTAGAGCTGAATGTGTGTGCTAAGCACACACATTCAGCACTGCTTCATCACGCCAATACAATGCATTAGCCAGTGCTGATTGGCCAGAGTACGGAATTCGGCCAATCAGCGCTGGCTCTGCTGGAGGAGGCGGAGTCTAAGGTCGGACCTGAATGGAGACTGGTGTGGAGCGATCTTAGACTCCGCCTCCTCCAGCAGAGCCAGCGCTGATTGGCCGAATTCCGTACTCTGGCCAATCAGCACTGGCTAATGCATTGTATTGGCGTGATGAAGCAGTGCTGAATGTGTGTGCTTAGCACACACATTCAGCTCTACTTCATCGGGCTAATAGAATGCATTGGCCAGCGCTGATTGGCCGAATTCCGTACTCTGGCCAATCAGCACTGGCTAATGCATTGTATTGGCGTGATGAAGCAGTGCTGAATGTGTGTGCTTAGCACACACATTCAGCTCTACTTCATCGGGCTAATAGAATGCATTGGCCAGCGCTGATTGGCCGAATTCCGTACTCTGGCCAATCAGCACTGGCTAATGCATTGTATTGGCGTGATGAAGCAGTGCTGAATGTGTGTGCTTAGCACACACATTCAGCTCTACTTCATCGGGCTAATAGAATGCATTGGCCAGCGCTGATTGGCCGAATTCCGTACTCTGGCCAATCAGCACTGGCTAATGCATTGTATTGGCGTGATGAAGCAGTGCTGAATGTGTGTGCTTAGCACACACATTCAGCTCTACTTCATCGGGCTAATAGAATGCATTGGCCAGCGCTGATTGGCCAGAGTACGGAATTCGGCCAATCAGCGCTGGCTCTGCTGGAGGAGGCGGAGTCTAAGATCGCTCCACACCAGTCTCCATTCAGGTCCGACCTTAGACTCCGCCTCCTCCAGCAGAGCCAGCGCTGATTGGCCGAATTCCGTACTCTGGCCAATCAGCACTGGCTAATGCATTGTATTGGCGTGATGAAGCAGTGCTGAATGTGTGTGCTTAGCACACACATTCAGCTCTACTTCATCGGGCTAATAGAATGCATTGGCCAGCGCTGATTGGCCGAATTCCGTACTCTGGCCAATCAGCACTGGCTAATGCATTGTATTGGCGTGATGAAGCAGTGCTGAATGTGTGTACTTAGCACACACATTCAGCTCTACTTCATCGGGCTAATAGAATGCATTGGCCAGCGCTGATTGGCCGAATTCCGTACTCTGGCCAATCAGCACTGGCTAATGCATTGTATTGGCGTGATGAAGCAGTGCTGAATGTGTGTGCTTAGCACACACATTCAGCTCTACTTCATCGGGCTAATAGAATGCATTGGCCAGCGCTGATTGGCCAGAGTACGGAATTCGGCCAATCAGCGCTGGCTCTGCTGGAGGAGGCGGAGTCTAAGATCGCTCCACACCAGTCTCCATTCAGGTCCGACCTTAGACTCCGCCTCCTCCAGCAGAGCCAGCGCTGATTGGCCGAATTCCGTACTCTGGCCAATCAGCACTGGCTAATGCATTGTATTGGCGTGATGAAGCAGTGCTGAATGAGTGTGCTTAGCACACACATTCAGCTCTACTTCATCGGGCTAATAGAATGCATTGGCCAATCAGCGCTGGCCAATGCATTCTATTAGCGTGAACTGAGTTTGCACAGGGGTTCTAGTGCACCCTCGGCTCTGCTACATCAGATTGCTACATCTGATGTAGCAGTGCCGAGTGTGCATCAGATGTGTAGTTGAGCAAAACTGACTCAGCACTGCTAAGTCTCTGCATTCGCATAGGAATGCATTGGCCAGCCTTCGGCCAATCAGCGCTGGCTCTGCCGGAGGAGGCGGAGTCTAAGGTCGGACCTGAATGGAGACTGGTGTGGAGCGATCTTAGACTCCGCCTCCTCCAGCAGAGCCAGCGCTGATTGGTCGAGTTCCGTACTCTGGCCAATCAGCACTGGCCAATGCATTTCTATGGGGAAAAGTTAGCTTGCGAAAATCGCAAACTGACAGGGATTTCCATGAAATAAAGTGACTTTTATGCCCCCAGACATGCTTCCCCTGCTGTCCCAGTGTCATTCCAGGGTGTTGGTATCATTTCCTGGGGTGTCATAGTGGACTTGGTGACCCTCCAGACACTAATTTGGGTTTCCCCCTTAACGAGTTTATGTTCCCCATAGACTATAATGGGGTTCGAAACCCATTCGAACACTCGAACAGTGAGCGGCTGTTCGAATCGAATTTCGAACCTCGAACATTTTAGTGTTCGCTCATCTCTAGTTTCCACATCAAATTCCTCACCATTTTCCTCCGTGTGAATGGACCCTTCTACTTCACCCCTCTCTGCTCCATAGAGCTCTATGTATGAGGCTGAATATAGAGACAAATATAGCACAATTGAAGGAGGAGGTGGGCAGCTTAGTAAGTGGATAAGGAAACAGACCTTCTTAAAGGTTAATCGGTTAATAAGTTCAACCAAATATCTTTAGCAGTGTTTTGACTTTTTTCTGGGTTTCTCCAGGAGCTCCAGGCATCTTCTGCATTTGCTTACATGGGTAGCTTCCTGTTTTCCTGCAACTACCATGATGCCTTGTGCTTCACTCAGAGCTGACCCCCTCCCTGTTTCCCTAACTAGCCCGCCCACTACACTAAAATAACAGAACTTAATGTAAAGCACATTTCAGCAACCTATTATAAAGACACTATTGCAGTTGCCATCCTCTGCCTCAAATTTATCGTCGATCTCATACCTTTTTAGTAAATCAGGGGCATGGAAATACACATTTGAGGGCGGGTTCATACCAGCGCCCGGTCTCCATTTTGTGGGTTTCTGTCTTCTGCCCAAGAAACTGGAGAGGAGACGGAAACGCGGCAGTCAGTTTTCAAAGCCATTCACTTTCATGGGTTTGCAAAGTGACTGCCCATGAGTGTCTTCTGCTTCTCTGCGGCAAAACATTATTCTTTTTTTTTAACTGGATACAAAGTCGGATATGCAGGACTTTGTGTCTGTTAAAAAAAAAAAAAAAAACGGTTTTGCTGAGACCACCAAATGTTGCTTACGGGTGGACACTGACTGCCGGGTTTTCATGAGCGTCTTCTGGTCTCCTCGGCGAAAGTTTTTTTTTTTTTTAACCGGACACAAAGTCCAGCATGTCCGACTTTGTATCCGGTTAAAAAAAAACAAAACAAAAAAAACGTTTTGCCGCAGAGAAGAAGACAATGCTTACGGGCGGTCACTTTGCTAACCCATTCAAGTGAATTGGTTTGAAAACTGACTGCTGTTTCCGTCTCCTGTCCAGTTTCTCGGGCAGAAGACGGAAACCTGCAAAGTGCAGACCGGGCACAGGTGTGAACCCACCCTTAGGAAGATTGGCCACAATTACTAAATTAGAGGAATACAGATTAGGCTCGGTTCATATCTGTATTCAGGTCATTCCATTCCCCTCTCTGCATGAAAAAAGCTGAGAGAAAACTCCTACAAGCAGCAATTGTCACGCCGCATTTCTCGTGTGGAAACTGAACAAAAACCACACAGACCCCGTTATAGCCTATAGGGTCCATGGGTTTTCTAAGGTAACCATTTTTTTTTTTTTTTTTTAAATGTGGACTAGGCTTCCATTTGGGGGAAGGTCCCCAAACAGAAACCCATGCACAGATGTAAACCAGGCCTTACCTAGACTGGTGTTTGTTCACACAAGAAAGTACTTAAAATAGGAAGAAATCACTTGCATATCTACAGGCCACACTGAACTGTGAGCAAGTTTACAGTAAAATAACACTTGACAACCCCCCACTTTGCTTTCAGATCATTTTCAGCAGACTGTATGTTGTTGGAATGGTTTACAAACTAGATGTTTATTGTATTACGCCAGGAGACAGACAAATACTCCCGTAACACCACATTTATACAGCACAGTAACTCTATTCAGTGCTAATCCGCATCTGTTATAACTTGCTGAATGAGGCAAATTTAGACATTGTTTCAATACCAAGCCGGGTTAAATCTGGAATATCTGTCTGGTATTTTACATGTAATTTGTAGACTAGTGTATGAAGTCTGAAACTATGTATTACATTTATTAGCATATCATGATTATATACTTACCACTTCACAAATGGGTTGTTACCCTACATAGCAATGTATTTATCCATGAATATGAAATACATATTCTCAACACCCTGTACGCTCAAGTAACACAATACAACGTTTCAGCGGTGTGTTGGGACAGATTGGTTGCATCAGGTGTCTCACTTCAAGTTACATTATGTTTACTCCAAGTCCAACATTTAAGATTGAACTTAGAAAATAGGAATGGTTATATATAGTTTGTGTGCATGTGTCCAAAACTGGGATATAAAATACCAGCCCTTACTCATTTATGTTTCAGTGGATGGACTACATTAATATACACTAGTTGGCATGTAAGTAAGAAAATGACAAAAGTTGAGACTTGAACATTACTTAGTATAGTAATTGTGCACTTTGTCTAAAGATAGTGTTACACAGCAACTTTGATAGACTCCCATTGAGCGACCAATGATCACCATCATCATGGCCCAGGTAGCTATATAGCCCTAGACTGAATCCTGGTTATTGTGAAGATGCATTGAATTAGATTCTGTGTATGGATGACTCCGATTCATAAAGTCACATGGCAAAATACACAGCCAGAAGACTCTGTATGTTACAGGTTGCTTAACACATGGCTTTTTCTTGTGCACAAGGCCATTGTGGCAATTAGGATTACCTTGTTTCTCCAAAAATAAATCCTACCTGAAAAATAAACCTTTGATTGATTTCGCAGGGTTTGTGGAATAAGGCTTGAACTAAATACACTAGTTAGTCAGCACCTACAATGCTAGGTTATGTCATGTGACATTATGGTGAAGAATAGGTACCGTATTTTACGGACTATAAGGCGCATTGCCCATGAGCGCCTTATAGTCCGTTTCGGTTCATATATAAGGCGCACCGGACTATAAGCCGCAGTCCGGTGCGCATTATATGTTATTGAAAGCGGCGGCAGGCAGACTTTGCCAGCGGCCGCTTAACCCCCCGCTTCTATTGGAAGCGCTCGGCAGGCGAGAAGGGGCTCTATCAGCAAAATCATGCTGATGAGCCCAACCGTAAATGTTATATTAAACAAAACAAATCAGAAAAGATTCCGATTGCCTCTGGTGCCTGAAAAATAAGACAAATTCCAAAAATAAGCTTTAGCCCTTTTTGTAGGAGAGAAAAAAAAAAAAACCCATCCCATCTTATTTTCAGAGAAAACCAATATGGGGCAGGAATCACACCTGCGTCCAGTCTCCGTCTTCTACTCAGAGAAACTGGACAGGAGACGGAAACCCGGCGGTCAGTTTTCAAACCCATTCACTCCGCTGTGAAAGTTTTTTTTTTTTTTCACTGAACAAAGTCAGACATGCAGGACTTTGATTAAACAAAACAAAGTTTCACCATAGAGAGGCAGCAGACGCTCATGAACGGTCACTTTGCAAACCCATTCATGTGCATGGGTCTGAAAACTGACCACCGGCTTTCCGTCTCCTGTCTAGTTTGTATCAGCAGAAGACGGAAACCTGAAAGTGGAGACTGGGTGCAGGTGTGAACCCGCCCCATATATGACCCATGTGGAAACTTCACCAGGATAATGGACATTAACAGCAATCTTACAAGAGGGCCACAATATACTAGAATAAAGAAGTGAATGGAAACAAGACTTTAGGCAAACTCCCCTTCCTCCTCCAGCTTTATTGATAGTTTAAAATTACATTTCTATGTTCCAGGACTTCAGTTTCTTTTACCCTCTGACTTTAAAAACTGATTACAAGCAAATGAAACTCAAACAGTTGTCTAAAGTGATATAGTATACAAAAATAACATCTTGATTTCTGTGAAAACATTTCTCTGCAGCTCCTGAACAGCTTACTTTCGCTATATTCATTGATGCATGTTCTGGGTTTTACTCATTACTTCCATGAAAAGGTAAACAAAAAAATTCCAGATCTTTCTTTCACCTGCATCTCCGATTCTATCTTAGTGGCCGCGCTTGCCAGATTTGTACACAGGGCCACTCGCCGACATTGACGTGTTAACTCTGCCTTAGCCCGATACAGATGTAGTTGATGTCGAGAACAGCTGAGGTCAGACAATGAGACCATCGGAAATTATAAATTTGCAGAAGTTTTCACAAACTCTCCCAGTAGCAGTTCTCCCTTTTGCACAGGTGCTACAATAAACCTGAGAAGGGTCTACTGGTCTGACTCAACTCTTCCCATTCATTTCTTCCCAACTCACCAGTGGCACGGAAAGGGGGTTCTTTAACAAAGCATTATACATAACACCTCTACCAAACTAAACATAAACATTTTTTTGTAGTTAAATGCAGGAAGTCGTTTTTTTCCACCCTTTCCTCCTTTTGCACGTCAAGTAAAGCTCACTGGCCTGGGACTAGCTCTATCTGCCAACCTTTGGCCAGTGAAGAGGATTCAGAGAAAATAATACAACCATCAATCAGAAAAAGGAGGGGCGACAAAGGAAATTTAAGCTGTAGCTTCAATCGTGCATTCCCGTGCAAGGTGCCCCGACTCCCCACAGCGGTAACAGTTGACTTCACTGGTCTTGCTGCAGTTGATGGCTACATGGCCAGTCTCTCCACACCTATAAAAGATTAGAAGTAGATTTGTTAGAGTATAAAGAAACATACATGGTATACAGAAACAAGGCAAGTGCTAATTCTCACACACACACACCTTCACATTAGTGTCTACATTATAGCCGTAATTTCCAGCCCCACGAAACCCTATGGTCAGGCTGGACATTGTTGTCATGACATGGACAATGACATCTTACCTGTAGCATTTCACTTTGGTGCAGTCTTTCTGGATATGACCAAACTCTCCACAAGAATAACATTTCTGTTCATCAGCGTGGTCACAGTCTCGAGCAAGATGACCTGGCTTGCCACAATTGTAGCAGCACTGCTCTCTCTCTTTCCTTGGCTCCTTGCAATCCTTTGCAATGTGTCCACCTCGGCCACAATTATAGCAAGCTGAAAAACAAACCAAACAAGGCAAATACATTAAAATACGGAATTTCATACATTTTGCAGACATTAAACAAACTGAAGCCTGTCTGTCAACTTCAGTTTAGATATTTAACCTAAGTAACAAGTAGAGTAAAGAAATTGCTTTACTTCTACAGATCACAAGTCAGAGCATGCATTATACCCTAGAGCTACATCCAAAGGACTCTTAGCACTACATGCCAGCTCAATGTCTGCGCAGAGCTTGCGGCAGATAAGCATTTTGGAAGGTGTAGACCATAAACGCGCACCGTAAAGTAATCTGAACACTATACAGTGGCTATACACCTATAGCTGTTCACTAAACTTATTTGTCTGACTGCAATTACCTTTAGGAATTATTGAGAAATCCAAGCACATCACTGGTCTATCTCCAGCATTTACCAGGTAAGTGAATGATGCAACAACAAACTTCCCAAAGCCTTCAATGATACTTAGAAGATTAAAGAAAGGATGCCGCAGCTTTTGACTACATGCATTAGGCTGGGATCACATCACCAGGCTTTACAGTTACAGAAACAGAAGGCTTATACGGGGACAGAGCTGTCATATGATGGCCCATATTGGGCCCAAGAGGACAGTTTTACCGACATTGATAAGTAAATCAGATACACTGTACCAATATAGGGGCAAAATATTATTTTCTCAAAGGTTATTGCATCAACAGTATTTATGATTTTACAAACTGATCAGAAAAAGGAGGTAAGTCCTTGTCATTTCACCCAGGCTGTACTGTGCACCTTCTGGTATCCACCATGAACTGTGATGGTACCGGTGCTGTTGTTAACCCTTTAGATGTTACGGTTTACTGCAGTATTTAAGGGGTTGTATACCACCAATTCTCTTACCATCCATAGCACCTGATACTCATCATTTGTTCCAGCAGAAGTTCTTGCCACACATGGCCCCAAGAAAGGACTTGGAACGTCATCAGTGAGATCCTGGACCCTTTCCTGTGACTGCTGAAGCCACTGATTGGCCTCAGTGGTTACATGTGGCGAAAACTTCCACAAGAACAAGTGGTAAGTATCAGGGGTATAGTTCTCATCTTCCATGGGCTCTTGGCACAGAACTGAAATCTCCTTTAAACTATACATCAACAGGTCAGAAGGGGCCGTCTTCATAAGCACCTCAGTACTTTGCTCAAGAAACTAGGCAGAGATATCTGTGCAACGACAATTCATATGAATTCAATCTCTAGCTTCTCCCCCCTGTAATAGAAGATCTTTGCTGCTCTTGTCAGATTGTGGCCGACAGCCATTTGTGAAGGAGTCTGACTGGGACGGTGGAAAAGGAAAGGAGCTGAAGTCTGTGGTTTGGTCTCTACAGCCCTGCAGTAATGTACAGCGTCAATATACACCTTACAGCAGCACTCACCATCCTCCTGTAGATCACAATCCTTAGCAAGGTGGCCAGACTCTCCACAACGATAACAAATGTCTGGAAGAGATGAAGAAATAAATTGGAACCCTAAATTGGAGAAGAAAAAAAAAGTATATTAATAAAACTGCAAAGCAATAAAAGGTGTTAAAAAAAATAAAGAGGGCCAAGGGGTGTATATGGCAGCCAAAAGCAGGAAACCTCCCAAAACAAATAAAAATCATGTTACCTCTTGAAGAGTTAAATCCACCACGTCCACGGCCTCTTCCACCTCGACCACCACGTCCACCACCAGTAGGGCACTCCCTAGCCCAGTGACCAGAACGGCCACACTTAAAGCACTCGTTGCTGCTCATGTTTTCAGAGTAGGTTTCTATAAAGAAAAAGAAAAATCCTAAGCAACATAGCACGCACAAGCAAACTAAAAAACTAGCATTCTCGCTACAATCAAGAACAGATTGCAAAAATAAGACACATCCAACCCCCTGACAAACTACAAGGGAATCTTGGCTTTGTGACATCAGCCTGGCTGAGTATTATCAAGGGCTGCCAAATAAAGTGTCATTTTAAGACTATTCCTATCCCAAATCTCTAGGTTTTATCAGTCTGTATTGTAGCATTGTTACTTCTGCTACAAAACTATTATAAGCCACTATGAAGTGCGGCGAACTGCTCAGTCCCACTGGGCACAGCAGTCACCTGAGCTGCTTTACATCTGGCCCAACCAGTGTGGGAGGTGTAAAACAATAGAAGACTGTGGAGAAGGTGACTAGCGCTGCAAAATAAGTTCAAGACTAGAGATGAGCGAGTAGTATTCGATCGAATACTATTATAGTCTATGGGAAAAAACGGGAATGTTGTTCCAGTTTCCATGAAAACCAAAGTTCGACACATTGGATCCTCCAAGCTCAGGAAGTAGCAGGACGAGGAGGTTTTTGAATTGAATTCAATGGAATTTTCCTGCGTGGTATTCGACCGAATAGTAATATTTGATCGAACACTATTCGCTCAT
This sequence comes from Leptodactylus fuscus, assembly GCF_031893055.1. NCBI lineage: Eukaryota > Metazoa > Chordata > Amphibia > Anura > Leptodactylidae > Leptodactylus > Leptodactylus fuscus. The sequence goes on from NC_134273.1 coordinate 35,324,753, forward strand.
CTCTATAGATGTTAACTTGCACACTTTATTTTGTTCCCACGCCATCCTGCCATAGGCTAATGGACACGTCACTCACTGTACACTATCCATCTGAGGATTGCTGATATGTGAATAACTAAACGAAATTCAGTGGCATGTAAATAAGAGGGGAGTGGTATATAAAAAGGGGCGTTCACTAAACAGATGCAAATGTAACCCGAGATGCAGGAAATCTAAAAGAAACCTTTGGGTATGTACTTTACAGGACTTGTGCAGCAGAACCAGCCATTCGTTACATGAAGGTGCTTTTATTCTAACATGTCAGACATCAGTCTACTTTCTATACTGTCCCATGCGGGAGTGAGAAAAAAAAAATCAATTTTTCCCACTTTTTATAATGTTGCATCCTGACAAGTTTCACATGCAGCACCTTGATATTTTAGCCACACCCCTTGTCCCCACCCACTTTTCTTCTCTCAGTGGGATAGTCACAAACCACCTCGCTCCAGGAGACTTTTTAGAATGAGTCTCCCATGGATTTGTCTTCAGGATTTTTTTTTTTTTTTTTAACATCTATAAAATCTAATAAATTAAACATCTCAAGTACATGATGGGACTACAGCAATAGGAGTTATTGAACTGAACCTATCCCATTTGCTAGATCCAGAACTCTCCGGGTACACTGACGGGCTCTGAGTTCAATATATCACTGCATCAAAAGATCACGTTGGTAGGATCCATGTGCTCACTTCTGCCAAGATCCCAAAAACCCCTTTAGTGCAGGTTATCATCTACTATAAACCATGGAATGCTCAAAACAATAGGCACCTTAGGCCAGGTTCATATCTGCATAAAGGTTTCCATTTGCAATCAATTTGGGACCCCCCCCCCACCCCAAACGGAAACCTAGTCCGCTTAAAGCAGTTACCAGCAGATCCCATGGACTATAATGGTGTCTGCATGGTTTCCACCCAAAAAGGGCTAAAAATACAAAGAAAAGAGCAGCATTTTACAAGCAGAGAGAGGAAACTAAATTCCCGCATGGAAAGCCTACACTGGTGTGAACGCAGCTTAAAATCTTAATCTTCTGTAGAGACCACAGTCCCTTCTTTCTAGAGACACGAGTCTCAGCAGTCTGTATATTCTATAACACCTACTCTAAACCCAAGGGGTGAGAAAGTGATCCCTGGGGACCCGCAACTGGGACTACAAGAACAGATCAGACACCTGTGTGAATAGTCCCCAGTGTGATCACACGTGCACTACAGCTTCATTCACACTAGTGACTTATGATCGGCGTGGGTCCCAGGTACAAGACCCTTTAGGAAGATTTCACTAAAAATTCTGTTAACCCCCCCCCCCCCCAACAAACGGCAAACCGCCGATAATCGGAGGCTACTTAACCTAGGCTTGGGGGCGCAGGCCCCCGGGATGTCCAGCACGAGACCCCAATCCCCCTACCCTTATATGGAAGAGCCGATGCAGCACGTGTTCCTGCGCTCAGCACGACCGCGGCTGAAGTTATTAATAGCACGCGGCGCATAGACCGTGCTCAGCCCCAGGAACACGTGAGTGTGGAGGACGGAGGCCGCAGGATGCGCGGAGGAGCAGGCCGCAGCACCGGGAACAACCGAGGCAGCGCCGCCAATAACCTGCACGATGGCCTAATCCCAGAGCGTGCCTCGTAATACCCAGTCTCTATGAGCATAACGCGGCCAGGCCTAGCACCGCGCCCCCTCCTCTCAGCGTACACCTAGCACAGCTGACAGCACCTCCGCACTCCCGCCGTAAGGCCTAGCGCTTATTTCCCTACCTCTTCCGAATCCCACAGTCACCCCGACTCCTTCCCGCAACACCCGCGCTCTTACTCACCGTTTAGCTGCTGTTTATCTCCAGTTCCTCTTCGCTGCGCCACACGCGGTTTGCACACGACCCCAAAATGCCCGTCGAGCTGCGCACGGCGCCCCTGCTGAACCAACCAATCAGCTTCCAATACGCACAGCCACTGCCTTACCGAGAGCCAATCACAAACGGCGTATAGCCCACAAGACCACGCCCGCTCATAGTTAAGCTTGTGTGTCGCTTGTCAATTAGAAAGAACCACTTAGTTATACAGTATGGGGGTCTAGGTTTTTAACGTAGGTAGGAAAACGAAGACACTGCAGCAAACTCTACTGTAAAACGTTATGTCGGGTAGAAAGTATGTGTCTGTTATTATAATATGAATAAATACAAGCTTTGTATTCACGTTAGATTTTTATTAACCAGCGCATTTGTTATTTACCCCCCTATCCCCGTGCAGCTTCGGCGTGTACAGTGTGCTCACGGACAGTAGAGCTAAATGGTACATTCCGCCCACGTGATCCGAGGCGCGCTTTGGGGAGGTTCCCGCCTTCTGACCTGTCATTTTACCTCAGTCAGGCGGGGACGCCATTTTCTGCTTTTTATAACCAGCTGACTGGTTTCTGAGCTGTTGTCGTAGTGTAACAGCGTGCATGAGCGTAGGGTTACACGTGTTGTATTTGAGGGCAGTCAGTGACTGCTGCATGCCATAAAATGTATGCATTCCTCTCATGTGTTTAGCTGCAGGCAGCAATATGGCTTAAAAACTAGATTTGTGAGAGAAAAAACGTGAAAAATTCGGTGGTAATAAAGTGTAGTGTATTTATATATGTGTCCTAAAAGGACAGGGGCGCTATATATAGATATACATATCTCACTAAGCTGCCTGTGATGTGTCCTGACAGATGTCTGGGGTATAATAAGCATTGTAGCAGGAGAGCAGGGAGTCACTTGCCTATTTTCTGTGTAGATGGTCACTACAATTACAGAGATTGAGTAAGACTCCATATTGATAACCTATCCTTATCATTATTATTTATTTTACTTATATAGCGCCATCATATTCCACAGCACCTTATAGACGTTGTCAGTCGCTGTCCCATATAGAGCTCACATTCCCTATCAGTATGTCTTTGGAGTATGGGAGAAAACCAGAGTGCCCAGAAGAAACCCACACAGAGAACATATAAACTCCTTGCAGGTGTCGTCTTTGGTTCATCCTATAGGTTTGTCCTTTAGGTCATCTATATAAGCTTGCTAGGAGTTCACCATCGATTAGCTCATATCTGCATGGTCAGGGGTGTAGCAATAGGGAGTGCTGCCAGGCATGGAAACCAAAATTATACCACTATTTCTATAAGGCACATAGAATTTTAAGGGCCCCATTACAGATGATTTTTTCATTGGGCCCCAGCAGATTCAAGTGTATGAATCCAACAACAGCCAGCTTTGTATGCTGGTGGAATTTACTACTGGCACAAAAGAGACACGACTTTATAGACAGGCCTATCACAATTCCTAATGTAAACCCTTCCGTGCCGTCATTAGAATCCCCAAAATCTAACCCTCCTCTGTTCCACCTCCCACATTACCCCACATGATATGATGCCATTTCAGGCTAACTTTATATGTCCAATCACCATCCACATGTTAAAGGACACGACTGGTGATGGCTAATAAAGTTTTATGTTTGTGTAATGACAGTCACCTCTATTACAAAAGTGTCTGACCACTGTATAAGCAATGCTGCCCCTGCTACCTCTTGTGTCACCCCCTCTACCTCATAGATTGTAAGCTCTTGCGAGCAGGGCCCTCAGTCCCATTGTGTAAAATGACTTTCTTTGTAATGTATCTTTCTGTATGTATTTGGACCCTACAAATTGTACAGTGCTGTGGAATATGTTGGCGCTATATAAGTAAAATTTATTATTATTAAAAGAGGCACAAGAACATTTGCATCAAAAAATAAGCCAAAATGGAACCCCTCTGGCCATTTTTCGAGTTGCTTACCACTTTTCAGGAAAGTAGGTAAAGGAGAGTATTGGGGGGGGGGGGGGGGGTGACACCTCAACTTTAACAAATTAATATAATGGCAGAAAACTGTTTTGAGCTACACCTAAAATCTGTGCCAATCCCCGGCTGACGTAGATTTCAATTTTAGCGAATGAGACCTTCTGCGGATCGCCAGAATCATGAAAGCTGACCATTGTAAGTTGATCGTTGATACAGGTGACCGTTCCAAACACACGAACATTCATGCGAAAGTTTACCCCTAAACACATGGGGACAGATTTATTATGCCAGAAAATGGACCTGAATTTAGTGCCTGAATGGGACATTGAAACAAAGGGGGCAGATTTGTGTGATTGTTTTTTTTATATGTTACACCTTCCCCGGTTTCTCCTAAGATTTGAACAATTCCTGGACAAATCCTTTAAGTGAGTGACACAAATGACATCAGTTGTATAAAACAGTTTTAAGAAAAACAGTTTTATATAAAAAAAAATTAAATAAACTCATTAAAAAAACCTTTGTTCTGAGCCCTAAGGATTTTGACCATCAGGGTTCTAAAGTGTATGGCAAACTTAAGAGGCCGGAGCCTCTTAAAGAGGACCCTTCACCTCCCCAAGTCTGTGCAGTTTTCTGCACCATGTTATAGGTGCTGCTGCACAGAATCTGGGGCACGTTGAATTTTGTGTCTAGCGGAGTTCTGAACCCCGTTATTTTTGGCGCCCTGTATGTTAATGAAGCCCTTCACTGTCACAAGGGCATTTCTGACAGTGAAGGAAGCAGCGACGTCATTCTGACACTCCAATTAGCAGAGGGCAGTGTCAGAGCAGCTTCAGCAGCGTCATCTCGTGAGATCACCCACTTCTCTCTTTAGCGTCTATTCACACGGAGGAAGAAAAAGGAACCCATTGAAGTCAATGGGAGGCTTTTTTTTCAGCGCTGAAATTCCACACCAAATTCCTCACCATTTTCCTCTATGTGAATGGACCCTTACATTACTGCAAAGAAGAGACCCGGAGGAGCATTCCAGTGAGAGTTCTGAAGTGGGACGCAGGAGAACATCAGTGACATCGCTACAATGAATCGCGAGATCAGGCTGCTGAAGCTGCTCTGACAATACCCTCTGCTAATTGGACAGTGACAGAATGACGTCGCTGCTCCCTTCACTGTCAGAAATGCCCTTCTGACGGTGAAGGGCTTCATTAACATATAGGGCGCCAAAAATAATGGGCTCAGCACTCTGCAACGAGGGGGTCTAGAGGCGAAATTCAAAGTGCCCCAGAGTCTGTGCAATAATAATTTATTTAATCTATTAATAATATTTAATCTCCTCCCAACATTGTGGAAAAAATACTGTGGAAAACACAACATTATAAAAAATGCAGCATGTAACGTGTATCAGTGAAAATGCTCTGATATTCTCATAGACTTACTAGGGGAGGCAGCGCCTATAACAGGGTGCAGCCTTGGGGTGGTGAAGGTTCCTCTTTATTAATTCTTGCACATCTGCTGCTAGGACTCACAATATTAGCTTAGATGAATTCTCATGGACAGGGTGTTGATACCCACCATGCAACCCAAGCAGTTGCACGGGGTGTCAAAGATAAGGAGGGCCCCCTACTGATCTTATACTGGCCTCCTTAGTGGTCCCTTATAGTATAATTCCCCTGAATGGCCCATTACATTATTAAATGCCCCTGCAGAGGCATCAGACATTAACTGGTCCCCCCCAGTGGCCCCTCATACATTAAACTGTTCCATCCCCATGTCCCCTCAGACATTATATTATTATGTACTTCTCCACTTTGTCCCCACAACACAATGCCTCCTTTCCAGATTTCCCCCACAGTATAATGTCCCTTTTCCAGGTTGCCACCACAGTATAATGTCCCGTATCGAAGTTGTCCCCACAGTATATTGTCCCCTTTCCAGATTGTCCGTATATTTTAATACCCCCTTCCAGGTTGCCCTTCCCCAGCATCAATCAAAAATCTAATATTTATCTTTCCCTGTTCCCCTGTCTCTGCTGCCAGAAGCTTAAAGGAGCAACAGGCATGATGTAAGTGACTACACCGCGCCTCCTGCTCCTGAGCGGTACACTTGGAGCAGAGACAGTAGAGCGGCTGAACGATGATGTGGGGAGTGGATGGCTCCCTGTATCACTATTGTACTCCATTCATCTGCGTTCAGAGGGTGCAGATGATTTGGAGCTGTGACATATCAGGGGCGGCCTGGAACAGCGGGAGAGCAATCTAAATGGAGGGCTGTACCAAGGGGACCCCGCTACCATTGGACCCAGTGCAAGTGCACCATTGGCCCTATGGTTAAAGTGGCCCTGGCTCCATCATGTGATGTCCTGAAGTTGCCAGTGTTTGGATGTAACATGCAGCAGTTTCTGGAGCCACTCCATGATGGCAGAGTCAGGGTCTTACAGATAATGTGAGTGATGACTAAAGGAGCATTATACTGTGTGGTGGCAAAAAGTGCTACAGGGATTCCCCCACAGACATAACCTTGGTAATTGCACTTGCATGAGTGTTGTGCTCCTATAAGGATCAGTCATTAATAAAATAAAATAAAAATGTGGACAACCCCTTTAAGGCTAGGCCCACATAGCGGGCTGCAGCAAAAAAAAAAAAAGAGCTCTATGCAGAAAGTCACAGAGGTCTGCGGACTTTCTGCTTCCATTATACCTATAGGGAAACCACCGTAGGTATGATTGATATTCTGCAATTTCACTGTGTGCATTTTTCCCTATAAGAGTAATGGAAGCAGAAAGTTTGCAGAGGATTTCTGTGAAAAGCACTGCAGGAAAAAACACAATGCATTGCCACCACGTTTTTTCTCCAGAGTGCTTTTTTGTTGCAGCCCACTACGTGGGGCTTTAGCCTTGAGATCGAGCATAAGGGTGCATTCACACTGAGTAAACGCTAGCTTATTCTGAACGTAAAACACGTTCAGAATAAGCGGCGTCTAAAGCAGCTCCATTCATTTCTATGGGAGCGGGGATACGAGCGCTCCCCATAGAAATGAATGGGCTGCTTCTTTCACTCCGTGCAGTCCCATTGAAGTGAATGGGGAGTGCCGGCGTGTACGCTCCGGCATGAGCAGAGCTTGCCGTATACGCCGGCACTCCCCATTCACTTCAATGGGACTGCACGGAGTGAAAGAAGCAGACCATTCATTTCTATGGGGAGCGCTCGTATCCCCGCTCCCATAGAAATGAATGGAGCTGCTTTAGACGCCGCTTATTCTGAACGTGTTTTACGTTCAGAATAAGCTAGCGTTTACTCAGTGTGAATTCACCCTAACGCTTATTTTTCCATTAGCTGAAATGGAAATCTGCTGGAGGAAAAATAAGCATCTCCCATTGAAATGAATAGAGGCACAGGAAAATCAGGAACTAAAAATGCAGGTTTCTGTTTTGCCTGGAAATGTAGAGTAAAAAAAGTGCCAGCAAAGAGAATAATAATTTATTTAATCTCCTCCCCACATTGCGGAAAAAAATACTGTGGAAAACGCAACGTAAATGAATGGGCCTAGTCCGGAGGGTGCTGTCACGAGGCGGACGCGGAATCCGTCTGAAGAAAGGGCAGCTCGCTTCTTTTTTCTGCTAGGGGAAACAAACCGCTAGCGGAAAAAAGAACGCTAACAGTCTGCATAGACCTCTATTGTGAGGGGGTGGATTTTGAGTAGGATTCAGCGCCAAAATCCGCCCCCTCTTGCTCCGTGTGAACTAGTCCTTATGAAGTTATTTCTGTTTTTACATATTGAAGGAGTAAAGGGTTCTTTTAAGTTTTTTCCTATATAATTTAACATTTAATTGTTTATTGAAAAGGGTATTCCCATATTAAATTATGCCGCACCAAGAGGATACAGGATAGCTTGCAGATAGATGGGAGTTCACCAATCTGTAGAGCTGGGGAGTTTTGTCCTGTCTTCTGTATGAAGCGGTGATCGGGACAGTATGGCTGCCTTGACAAATTAGTAACTCCTTTGTGCTGATGATGTACTTATACTTCAAATGTCAGGAAGAAGTTATCAAGTCTCTTGAGAACTTTCTGGACAAGTTCTCTGCACCTTTATACTGTATTTGGGGTGTAAAATACTGTAACAATCACTAGGGGTCACTATAGCTTAACAATGAACACAGATCACCCCCTCTCACCCATCCCTATATACTCAGGTCCCTGTGCATGAAACCTAGAGCTTGCAGCTACCAATCACATCGCTTCTTCATAGAAAGCTTCATCTTTTTTTTCACTTTATATTTCTAACCAGAATGGTGGCTCACTTTGCCTCTCTAAGGAAATAGTTTTCAGTATTTGCAAGTATCTATTCTCTCCAGTATCTACATTAGGTATTTGGCAGACGTTTTACCACTCTCTGATCAGACCACACGTATAATATTGTGTATAGTCTTGAGCTTCAGTCTATAAGAAAGACAAAACCATCAAGACCTCTATTCTGTAACCCAATAATGCTAAATGCTTTCAGTCATGTTGTATTTTCCATTTACATCCTCCTGTAATAAACTCATCTGACTGCAGTCTATCAATATCCTCCAATCTCAGCCGCCTCTGCTGCTCTGTTCTAAGTACAGACTGGCAGGGACTCATCGTGTGCGCTGCCATGTGGTCAGAGAGGACGGCGCTCTGCAGGATATTTCACACTAGTTGCTAGTACTTATACTGGTATTTCCCTCTACCCTGCTCCTGATGACACTATTTTCTTTGTGATTCTTCTGCATACTGCCACATTGGGTCCTCTATTTGCTGGGACTGAGTAATTTTGCCTAATTTTAAAGGGTACCTATTGCCCATACCTCCCAACCGTCCCGGATTCCGCAGGACATTCATGGATTAGGTGTCCTGTCTTGCAGTCCCGGTCGGCGAGAGGTATGTCCCAGTTTCAACTCATTTGCGTCCTACGCAGATGAGTTGAATACATACGTGAGTAAAGCTGGTGCTGTCACAGCTCATCGCGCCTACAACTCTGAGTGAGACTGCAGAGAGAGCTGTGGTAGAGCATTGGAAGGGTGAGTATAAGTGTTTTTTTGTATTAAATATTGAGGGGGAACATAATGAAGGGGGGCGGGAGAACAGCATGAAACTGGGGCAGGTATGGAGGAGAGGACATGAAACTGGGGGCAGAGATGGAAGGGGGACATGAAACTGGGAGCAGGGATTGGGGTACATGAAACTGGGGGCAGAGATGGGGGGACATGAAACTGAGGACAGATGAAGGGAGTATATGAAACTGGGGGAGAGATGGAGGAGGGACATATAATTTACGGGTGACTGTAGGAGGATTTATTATACTATGTGGGAGCACATGAAAAATGGGCGGAGTCAACATAAAAGTTCTTGTTCTTGGAAAGTTGGGATGTATGCTGTTACCATCCAAGAGTGTGAAATATCACATTACTTTTGTTCCTCTTCTAACCCCTGATTTTTCAGTCACTTTTTCTATTCTTAGTTTTTTTCCATTCTTAATTATTTATTTGCATGAATACATACATTGACAACTGGGAGGTCCTAGCCCTCCTCTGTTATCTATACGTGAAGTTTGAATGCTCTGATACTGTTCGATGAGAAGAGCAGCTTGATGCCATGTCACCACACTCTCATCTCCTTCTCACCGTAATAAGAAAAAATCTCCATGATCATCTCCTTCAGGCAATGAGCAGCCCATTCTGCCCAGGCACGTACCGCACACATCTGGGCACACACACCCATAAACTGAGGTTCCTACCCATAGCCACACTGTCAATACATGTAACACAATGGACTTCATGCATATAGACTGTTCTAAGAAGAAGCTACAGGATCCATCAACTATACCGGCTGCTGCATAGATGAGGGAAAAGTATTGATCACTGTCGGTAATGGAGAGTTAGAGAGAGATATATCATGCAGGAGAAAGCATAGAAAAGCTTTGTATAATGGAATAAAGAGCACTGACCAAGTGAATTTCGATATGCCCAATAATTGGTTTTCATGGGATGTAAACCACTGACCAATAGAACTCATGCATTTTTTTCTTTAAAGGGATCCTATCATTCAAACGCCTTTTTTTCTCACTAACACATTGGAATAGCCTTAAGAAAGGCTATTCGTCTCCTATCTTTTGTTGTCTTCTCTGCGCCGCCGTTCGCTTGAAATCCCGGTTTTTGTCAGTAGGCAAATGAGTTCTCTCGCAGCACTGGGAACGGGCCCCAGTGCTCAAACAGCACTGGGGGCATCCCCAATGCTGCGAGAGAACTCTCCAGCGCCGCCTCCATCTTCTTCAGGAACGGGGCTTCTTCGCGTCTTCTTCCGGTGGTGGCTTCAAACTTCTAGGCCTTGGGCAGCCGACTGCGCATGTCTGCCAGCCACAAAAAAATGTCCGCTTACAATAATGTGTAAGTGGCCATTTTCTTGTGGCCCAGCGGCCATGCGCAGTCGGCTTTGCCCTAGGCCTGAGGCCTAGAAGTTTGAAGCCAACCCCCAGAAGAAGACGTGAAGAAGACCCGTTACTCAAGAAGATGGAGGCGGCGCTGGAGAGTTCTCTCGCAGCATTGGGGACGCCCTCCAGTGCTGCGAGAGAACTCATTTGCATACCGACAAAAACCGGGATTTCAAGCAAACGGCAGCGTGGAGAAGACAACGAAAGGTAGGAGAAGAATAGCCTTTCTTAAGGCTATTCCGACGTGTTAGGGTAAGTTCACACTACGTAACGCCGGGCGTGTATGAGAGCCGTACACGCCGGCGTTACAGCAGGGCTGCCGAGCACTTCCCATTCACTTCAATGGGAGTGCTCGTAAACGCCGCTGTTACGAGCGCTCCCATTGAAGTGAATGGGAAGTGTTCGGCAGTCTGCTGTAACGCCGGCGTGTACGGCTCTCATACACGCCCGGCGTTACCTAGTGTGAATGCACCCTTAGTGAGAAAAAAAGGCGTTTAAATGATAGAATCCCTTTAATGGTCTGATAAAAACTAATATCACTCAGCTGTCAAAAAAGGAATGGTATGGATGCCAACCGGATCCAAGATGGGTGATACAAAACTGACATCTGTGTTCTTTTTGAACAGCTGTTAGATCCGTCAAACACGTAACAGCCGTGTAAATAAGTCTTATACATACCTTTTCCATGGTCCCTTGGTGTTGTTCTCGTCTTCTAGTTTAACATGAACAGCCATGGCCACTCACATGTACCTTCCACTTCATGTGGTAGACATCACTGCGGGTCCAACGTGATATACTGTATATTGTTAAACTGATCGAGATAATTGTTAAACGATGGAGTGCCCCTAGTGGCTGGAAATATAGTTATCATTATTACTATCAACTAAATCATCATCATCATCAAATGGATCCTTGTATGGCAAAATTCTCGAACAAGGAGGATATTTAGCTGGAGGTGTGTTAACATGTAGCGCTTTACAATACCGGTTTTCAAGTGACCCATGAAATATACAAGATCCATTCTTAGCACCTCTAGCTGCTTAGCTGGCCATAAACTTTATCCCACTGTGTACAATTGGACATTATATTCTATGTAACTGGGAGTTAGTGTACGTATTTTCCAGGAATGGCTTTTTGGATTACATTCTGTATTCACGAACATCTTGAAGACCACTGGGAATACCCATACACTGCAGGGCTGTGATGCCTCTTAAAAAAAAGAGGTCACACTCACTTTTTTAATGCTAATTAAGCAGTGAGTAGGGTCATTTACTATAATAATCCTATGTGAACCATCTTTATATGAATCTGCTTGTACATACAAAGTTAGTAGTGTGGTTATGAAAGAACCTATTAATCCCCTTTAAAGCATCATTTCATCCACAACCGACATTCAAGCTGTAGATCCTTTATTGGAACAAAGGTCATTACCCCAGATAACACCATGTCGGAGGCCAAAGCCACCACTTCTCTGTGTGCAAAGTGTACTCAGTCAGGTTATCTGAAAGACAGTTCTCGTAATCTGCTGTCAAGGAGGTGTTTTTTTTTTAATCTTGTTCTTAGGATAGGTCAATTATTAACCCTTTAATGAAACAGGGTATTTTGTACGTTAATGCGACTTTTTTTTTCATATTTTCCCTCCAGGCTTTCAAAATTCGTATCTTTTTTTATTTTTCTGTCGACATAGCTATGGGAGGGCTTATTCTCTGAATGACGATTTGTATTTTAATTCGGCACCATTTTGGGGTACATGTAATGTTTTAATTAGCTTTTATTTATGTTTTTTGGGGGTCCTTGTGAAATATCCCAGGATTCTATCATAATTTTTTGCATTTTGTTTTTACAGAGCTCATACTGCATTAAAAATGACATGGTAGCTTTGTCCGGCGGATCATTACGATTACAACGATACCATATTTATGATGGTTTTTATTACGTTTTACCGCTTTCAGAAAATAATTGATATTCGTAGGGTCACCGAATTCTGATGCTTATTACTTTCTTACTCTATTGTTGACAGAGATGTGTGAAGACTTTATTTGCTCCTGGCTGTCGTGGCAACCCCACAAAAACTGCAATCTTATCGCACAGGGTCCGATGGATGCCATGATCACTGTTGATAAGGCCCTGGACAATAAGCTGTTTGAAGGGGCTGCAACATTTGGATGAGCTTTGCAGCCTCTTCAATATTTAACCAAGTGCTTCGCAATACATTTGTACAGAGGCTGTGCTTGGTATCTGAGCTCAGCCTAATCACTTGAATGGGACTGAGTTGCGATGAGGCCATGTGATCAATGAATGCGGCACTCCGCTCCGGATTAGGCCCAAATAAATGGGCCTAGTAGGGAGGGAGGTGTCTTCAGGCGGATGTCGCGAGGCGAATCCGCCTGAAAGAATGAGCATGTCGCTTCCTTTTTCCAGGAACCGGAACAAACTGCTCCCGGGAAAAAAAGAACTGACCGACTCCCATTGAACTCAGCCTTATTCTAGGTTCACACTAGCGCCCGGACTCCATTCTGAGCTTTCCGTCTTCTGCATGCAGAAGACGGAAAGCTGTCAGACCGGGTGCGGCGGTGAGCGTTTTCTGCTCTCTGCTGCGAAACCGTTTTTTTTTTAATCGGACACAGAGTACTGCATGTCCGACTCTGTGTCCGATTTTAAAAAAACGGTTTCGCGGCAGAGAGCAGAAAACGCTCACCAGCGCTCACGGCCGGACATCTTTCAAACCCATTCAAATGAATGGGTATGAAAGAGTCCTGCAGGTTTCCGTCTCCTGCCTCTGTTTTGTGCAGGAAACGGAAACCTGCAGAATGGAGACCGGGCGCAGATGTGAACGTGCAGTGCAGTGCAGTGAAGAGAACATAAAGAATTGTGTGTTTGTTTTGTTGTTACTTTAATTTTACCTCTGAATTACAGATATTTGTGAATTGTTGAGTCGCTGTCATGTGAACCTGCACCTCTGTCTTTCTTGCAGTTTTTTTCCTTGCCCTTTTCTAATGACACTGGTGTCATGATACATTATTTTGTAGGATGGTACAATTTAGCATTTTTCTTGTCGAAGAGCTGATTTGTTACTGTGTGAACATTAGCATCAGCCGTTTTACCTTAAGTTTCAAGTTACCCTTTTGTCTTCAGGTTTCAGAACATCTGATGACACTAACTAAATTTAGAGACTCTGTAAACATAGGTGTCAATAATTCAAGGTGTTCTGTTGACCTCACAGCTCTGGTGGTTATGGTTTCTTATAAGCTGCAACCAAGGTTTATTTGACTCTGAGTAACGATTTCCAAATTTTCCTTTTGAGAGTTAACCTTTCGTAGTTGTTATTTCAACACATCAAAATGCCACGGTCCTGAACACATTGATCAACAGCAACCTCCTCAACATTTCTCCATCTCTGTGATACTATTCATAGCTTTTTCATAAACAGTACAAAAGAAGTGTTGACTTTCAGAACTTGGGACATAGACTACAGGCCCCTTGTTTCCTATAAATTTCAGAACAACGTTGCTTGTTTGCCTTGTAATGAACATGTTATGGTTAGATGCAAGGCCACAATAAAAACAATAGCAAGAGATTCAGTGGTGAACATAGCCTCTCTGCTGCCTGAGGCGTCCGATCAAAAGAATAAATTCTGTGTGAAGGCTCCCTTATAGTTCTACCTCCTGCTCAATCCACTTTTGGCTTTGGCTTAGAAAACCTCAGCAAAATCTGCAACAAAAAAAGTTGCCTTTTTTTTTTTTTTTTTTTTAAGGCAGAACCCTACATTGCAGAAACACAGTGTTTTTGTCTACTGCAGAAAAAAAGTGTTTTACAGAACCAGAAATCTGAATGAAATGTAATCAATTTACCGCATCCTCACATTGAAAGAAAAAAAAATGTGGTAGATGCTGCAAATTGTAAGATGTGTGCGCTTAAACTATGGCAGGGTAATTCTAGCTGCGCAAACACAAGCATTTCCACATATAATTAATAGGGAGAGAAAGTGCAGGAAAATGCATCAAAAGCTCAAGAAAAAATACTGTGGAAAAAAAAAAAACTGATTCAGCGCTATTTTTTTCCACAGTGTTTTTTTTTAGCTGCGTCTCACTGTTGGACCTAATCCTTATCAGGGCTCGTTCACATCTGCGGCCCGGTCTCCGTACTTAGGTTTCCGTTTCCTGCCTAAAACACAGGCAGGATACGGAAACCTGCAGGAGTCTTTCTCACCCATTCATTTGAATGGGTGAGAAAGCTGTCCGGCCGTGCGCGGCGGTGAGCGTTTTGCGCTCTCCGCCGCGAAACCGGGTTTTATAATCCGGACACAGAGTCCGACATGCACTACTCTGTGTCCGGATAAAAAAATCCGGTTTCGCGGCGGAGAGCGCAAAACGCTCACCGCCGCGCACGGCCGGACCCGGTCTATGGTTTCCGTCTTCTGGCATGCAGAAGACGGAAACCATAGAACGGAGACCCCAGACGCAGGTGTGAACCCAGCGTCATCTGTGCATCACACTATAGCAATTTCCAAAACTAGTATACTGTATATACTCACACATACCACACACATATATACTATATATACCTACACAGTCATACATATACCATATATACCTACACAGTCATACATATAACATATATACTCACATATACATTATTATAGCATATATACCTACACAGTCATACATATACCATATATACCTACACAGTCATACATATACCATATATACCTACACAGTCATACATATAACATATATACTCACATATACATTATTATAGCATATATACCTACACAGTCATACATATACCATATATACCTACACAGTCATACATATAACATATATACTCACACATATACATTATTATAGCATATATAACTACACAGTCATCCATATACCATATATACTCACACATATACATTATTATAGCATATATACTACACATAACAAATATATAGAATTCACACAGTATACAAGACACAAACTATAAGCAAATGTACACATATATACATATTAAATATTATATTTTACAAAAAAAATCCACACTCACATTTGTCTGGAGTGAAGCTGTCCCATCGCTGCAGACTTCTTCCTGTCCCCACACGCTACGATCAGACACTGCTGTGAGTGGGGAGGGGGAAGTCCGGGCTGCCCAGACAGGATCTAATAAACTGCCAGGTGTAAGTGCTGCTGTATAGTGTCCGGAGGGTTTAGCAGCGGCCCTAACCTAACAGATCTTATTGCTCAGGCACATAGCAATGGGGGAGAATCTTTTATAAAACACAGGGCAGCAGATGATTGAGAGTTTGGTACTACTGAACTGTTAAAAGGGATCCACAACAGTGTGTATAGCTTAACAAAGGAGATAGAAGACTGAGCAGAGCATCTTTGGATCAGGCAGGCACACCAAGCAAGGAGGGAAAGAGAAAGGAACGTACCCAGCATACCTTCCAAGTGTCCCTTTTATGGAGGGACAGTCCCTACTTTTGACCCAAATCCCTCTGTCCCTCTTTATGGCTTAAATGTCCCTCTTTTTAATTCTGTAAATAGATGTACATTAACCCAGGGCATAATAGTACGTCCTGGTCCGCATGGGGATGTATGGAGAGAGCTCAGGAGCTGAGCTCTCTCCATACAGGGCGGATGCCGGATGTATAATACAGCTGGCACCCGCCACTAACAGTAGCAATCAGTGCCCGCACCGATCGCATCTGTTAACCCTTTAGATGACGCAGTCAAACAGGATTGCGGCATATAAATTGCCCAGGCGCCACGGGCACTGCCATTTTTTACCGATCACCGCCCTCCTGAAGGTTATTGGAGAGCGTTAATCGGTTGCTATGACAGCCGGGAGCCTATTCAACATTATATATTGCTGCATAAAGAAGTTGTCTAATTGTACATAACCCAGCTCATATTATTAAGGGGATTTTCTACAAAAAACTCTTAGCCCCCATCCACAAAATAGGAGATAAGTGTCAGATCTTTACAACGTGGGTGCCAAAGCTCCCCTTCTGGAAAGCAATGATGAACATGTGTGCATGTTGCACTCCATTCAAATCTATGGAGATAGCATAGCATAGATAGCATCTATCGACCATAAGTGTCCCTCTTTGACCATCCAAAAAGTTGTAAGGTAAGGCCTTAGGATATTACACAGAGTGTTTTTGAAGGCAGATTTTTGAGGTGGAATCTGCCTCAAACAATACCTCCCATCTTTCCCATTCATTTCAATGTGAGTCGGAGATTTTTTTAGAGGAAAAAAGAAGTTTCAGGATCTACAGTATCTTCAGGCAGATTTAAAATAAAATTATATATATTTTTTTAATTTTCTTACTTTAATATGCATTCAGCTATTGACGGTTTTACATTTGTCCATAAAGATCCATTGAAAAACCGAGCTATGAATCACAGATCCATAATTGTATACTGTAGATTACGTACTGCTAATATAAGGCTATAATAGGCAGACACAAATTATTGTTGCTCTATAGGCAGCTTACTGCTATTGAGAAGTTCTGGTGATTCTCTCCAGTCTGTCGCTCATCATGCTGATCATACATGCAATTCCAGTCTGCCAGAGACAGGGAGTACGGTTACATCTAGTGGCGTCATGCAGATACTATACACCACTGCAAAGTCTGTCCTCTAAAAATACTAATACAGAATAATAGACGCTTGAGTCTAAATAAGAATTTATGAAGAAGCGTGTGCTAAAATAAAAATAGTCAAATTACTTTCCAAGATAAATTATTTACTTTCAGCGAAGGAAAAATAACTTTATGAAATAAGGATCAGGAATAAATAACCTTTAAAGCAAGGCTTGAAAAAAAAACTTTCCTAGTGCCAGAACATAGTGACGTCTGGGCCTGTGGTTGAATTTAATACCTAAATAATAAATATTACTCAATGGATCTTTTATTTGCCATCGGAACTAAAAACTAAAATTTCATTATTCTGGGATCGAATTGTCCGCAAATCCCAAAAATATTGAATTTGTCAAAAAAAAAAATCTCGATGATTTATTGTTAAAGCTACCAGTCTGGTAATGACTTGGAGCTTGCATGGGTAGAAGGGCAATCTGAGGGCCATGACTGGTGAGGAGGGTATCTGTATCTAGATAATCCGTCACATGGAAAATGCAATGCGGTCTGTTATAGAGCAGAAGGAGCTGAGCAGATTGATATATAGTATAGTAGGGAGAGATTCTGTATAACCTGTTATTTATTCATTGAATTCACTCTTCCTGTACTGACAAGTCAAGGAGGCGGTCTTATCAGTGATTGACAGCTATCTCTGTATGTACAGTCATAGAGGGGCAGCTGTCAATCACTAATAGGACCGCCTCCTTTAAGTAGGTTTAGTAGCTTCTTTGGCACCTGTGTGTCCATCACATGACCATGGACTGTATTTTATCCACTGACTGTAAGCGGAATGAATGGCAATAAGCAGAGATATAGATGTAGAAAACTGTGATATTGATACATAAAGTAAATTGGAAAATTGTATAATTTTTCATGATACATCCAATAACATTTGACTCTCAGTATTGATCTGAAAGGGGTCAACTCCTTTAAATCTGTTATCTTGTTTTACCACTGCTACTTCCTGCAGATCACAGGTTAATATTTTCAATCTCCTTACATCATTTTTCAGACACAGCAAAATTATACTTGCAAACTTTTGCCAATGGACATCTGGCAGCCCCAACCAGTGAAGGGTTGTTCTAAAGTGAATTCATAAGAGGGTGTTCACACTACCGTTGGTGACCGTCAGTAGTGTCTGTAGCTATTGTCCGTTACAAGTGTTTAGCAACAGATAATAGCGGAACTGTCAGTAATCTGTTAACATTTTCATTCTTTTCATTGGGATTTTATCTTGTGTCCGTTTACACCCATCTGTCAGAAGTCCATTTTTTTTCCAGCGGACAAAAAACCCTACATGCAGGACTATTATGTCCGTTTGAAAAAACGGATACTTGACGGAGAGCAAGTGTCTGTTATTTTTTTAACATTGATGTCTATGGGCAACATTTACTTTCCATTATTTTGTGTCCGTTTGTTTACTGCACATGCTCAGAAAGCAGAAACAAAACAAAAAAAGCTGACAATATAAAAAATAGACAATAACTGATGCTATTGTCACCGCTTTTTTAATTGATCTATTAAATGGATCAGCTAAAAAAAAAAAGGTCACATTAACATCAGTTAGCGGGCAATAATATCTGTTATGATAGATGTCTTTTTTTTTTTTATAAATACGGACACCTTCATAACAAAATCCAATGGTAGTGTGAACTAGTATACAGTGATATCATAGTGCTGACATGCAATCTAAAGCCTATGATTTCCTACTTTGTAACAGGCGTCATCAGTATTGATGTCACAGTGTCAATAGATATCGTGTTTCCCTGAAAATAGGCCACCCCCCGAAGGTAAGGCATGCGGGGGGGGGGGGGGAGTCTGTTGAATTGCCTAATATAAGGCACCCCCCGAAAATAAGGCATGCCGAAAAATCTTTGCAGCCGACTGAACATTGTGCAATGTGCTCGGTGCGCAAAGGAAATCCGGCTGCTGCCTCTGCTGTTGTGTCCACTGTCCCTGCTGCTGTAGGATGAGCTCTCCCAGTTCATCCCAGAGGCAGAGGCAGCAGCCGGCATACAGAAGAGGCAGTGAAGAAGATTCAATGCTGTCAGTGAATTGAGGATCGCTAAGTCCCAACCACGAAAGTCCCATTAAACCCCGCCCCTAAAGCTCGCTAAGCCCCGCCCACCACTGCCGGGATGAACAGCAGCACCAGCACTGCTACGAAGATGGGAAAGATAAGTAGGATACCTTCCCCCCTCCCCTACACTACCTACAACCGGCAGTCATGCTGACGCTCCGCTAAGGAAATGCCAGCATGACTGCTGGTTGTAATAAGACATCCCCCGAAAATAAGACAGGTCTTATATTTAGGATGACAATTTAATATAAGACACTGTCTTATTTTCGGGGAAACACAGTACTCTTTGTGAATCCAGTGAACTAGACCAAAACTTAGGTGCTTCAGGGCCCCCTTGATTATGGTGCTTGTGGGCAATTATCCAGTAACCCCACTCCCCTTCCCTAATGCTGGCCCTGAGCTTATATCATTGTCTGTAGACTTGCCCAAATAAACATCTACTAGAAGTTATTGGTAATCTTTGGTTATTTAGATCCAATCCAAAAACCGGTTTTGCCGCACATGTGCAGCGACAGACTACAGTATATCTACCTGCTGGAGGCCGTGCAGTTATTGTTCTCTTTATAGGCTCCTACACAATCTGAGGCCAGAAGTATATAGTTATGGAGGCTGATCTGTAAACGTTATTATAACTGTGTGACAGGAACTGTCTACTCATCAGCAGGTAATGACAGGTGAATTTATTACATAAAATCCAACATATTTCACTTGGGATGTTTTTACTTATTTATGCTTTAGTTACTTTCATCTTTCTGAAGGCAATGCAGTAACATAAAATATAACTATCAAGTGTATTGAAATTAACATTTTGGACTTATTATCATTGAAGCCGGATGTTTGTTGTATGTTATGCATTTACTGTCTGTTACTTATAATTCAAAAGCAATCAAGACAATTTGCAAGAAGAGATATTTCAATAAAAATAAAATAAAATTCAAACCAGGCTATTTTGGAAAATGTGGTTGAGGGAAATTATTACTTCTAGTATTTTCCAAATTAAATCACAAGCCACAAGATGATCCTTGGCATACATCCGTACATCTATACAGAAGCCTGCTTAAGCAAACTTACAAGTTAGAGATGAATAGGACATAAGAAGAGGACTGCTGGAGGTTCAGTACACAAAAAACATTGAGGTACAAGACTACAATACAATTTTATATACACTGCTCAAAGAAATAAAGGGAACGCTCAAAAATCACATGAATGAAATATTCTCATTGAATACTTCGTTCTGTACAAAGTTGAATGTGATGACAACAAAATCACACAAAAATCATCAATGGAAATCAAATTTATTAACCAACTAGCTGGTACCCGCGACTTCGTCTGCGGTGATTGTAGAAGTGGGTATATACAGGCGTGGTTAAGGTTTTCGTAGTGTGTATAAGGTATGGGATATGAAATGTAAGTTTGTATCTTGTTTTTGCTGTAATTCAGAGAATACGTGAGACTTTTGTGTTGCAGTTACTTTGTATTTGAGCTGCTATACGGTGTTGTGAGAAACTTTACATAGTGACTTTGGGACAGAGGTATTTGAAGTTAACCCTTTCCCGCCGATGGCATTTTTTGATTTTCGTTTTTGACTCCCCTCCTTCTAAACCCCATAACTTTTTTATTTCTCCGCTCCCAGAGCCATATGAGGTCTTAATTTTTGCGGGACAAATTTTTCTTCATGATGCCACCATTAATTATTCTATATAATGTACTGGGAAGCAGGGAAAAAATTCAAAATGGGGTGGATTTCAAGAAAAAATGCATTTCTGCGAATTTCTTACGGGCTTCGGTTTTACGGCGTTCACTGTGCAACCAAAATGACATGTCCCCTGTATTCTGTGTTTCGTTACGATTCCGGGGATACCAAATTTATATGGTTTTAGTTACATTTTGACCCCTTAAAAACAAATCCAAAACTGTTAAAAAAAATTTTTTTTGAAAAGTCGCCATATTCCGACAGCCGTAACTTTTTTATTCGTGCATGTACGGGGATGTATATGGCGTCTTTTTTTGCGGGACTGGGTGTACTTTGTAGTTCTACCATCTTCAGGAAATGTTATTGCTTTGATCACTTTTTATTCAAATTTTTATCAGAATCAAAACAGTGAAAAAAATGGCGGTTTGGCACTTTTGACCATTTTTCCCGCTACGGCGTTTACCGAACAGGAAAAATATTTGTATAGCTTTGTAGAGCGGGCGATTTTGGACGCGGGGATACCTAACATGTATGTGTTTCACAGTTTTTAACTACTTTTATATGTGTTCTAGGGAAAGGGGGGTGATTTGAATTTTTAATCCTTTTTTTTTTTGTTTTTAATATTTTTTTTACTTTTTTAAACTTTTTTTTGCATTTATTAGACCGCCTAGGGGTATTGACATGGGTGGGCGGTGTCGCGGATTGTCAGAGCGGTGGGGGGTGGCAAACATGGCTGCTCCGGAGCGTTAAAGAGCGCCTCCTGGAGTATCGTTAAGGTGAGGGGCAAAGTGGTAAAGTATATGTATATGAGATTGTGTGGGGTTAGGGGCGAGGCTGTAGAGGGCAATATGAATTTTGTGGCTTGCTATGGTCCAAAGTGTGTGAGATTGCAGAGATGGTGATGTGAGTTTGGGGTTTGTGGGGGTCCTGGGAAAAACGTATGTGCGCTATTGTGACGAAAAGTAGCCTATTGCGCAATGGGGTGTATTAACTATGTTTGTGGAAAATTTCAGCCAAATCGGTCGAGCGGGTTTTGCGTGATTGACTAACAAACATCCGAACACACAAACATCCAAACTCACAAACTTTCACATTTATAATATTAATAGGATGGAGGCCTGGATTTGAAATCACACCCAAAATTAAAGTGAAAAAAAAACACTACAGGCTGATCCAACTTTGAGGTAATGTCCTTAAAACATGTCAAAATGAGGCTCAGTAGTGTGTGTGGCCTCCACGTGCCTGTATGACCTCCCTACAATGCCTGGGCATTCTCCTGATGAGGTTGCGGATGGTTTCCTGAGGGATCTTCTCCCAGACCTGGACTAAAGCATCTGCCAACTCCACAAGCCTCGCTGCTCACTCAGTGTACAAACTGTAGTGGTTGGGCTAGGTACAGCAGCACTTACCCATTGAAGTCACAAAATGTAAACATTACCAAGAGCCGCACAGTCTTGGTACAAATGATCTGTGGTTTTTACTATTGATGCCCAATGGATAGGTCATTAATAATAATAATAATAATATATATATATATATATATATATATATATATATACTGTATATATATATATATATATATATTTATATTTAATGAATAGTACAAGTGAAGTGAGTTACTTTCTACTTTAGTCCATGAAAAAGGGAGGGGGGTAAAGATGCTGCTAGAAAAGACATTAAAATAATTGGTTCTGCTACACTATACTACTCTGGGCTCTTTTTAACACTGCTAGATTGCAGATAAGAGGCTACCAGTGCACAGAATCAAGAAATAAATCAATGAACTAACCAGCAGCAGCAATCTCCTACTCCACCCTCCATTCTTCCTAGAGCTCTATGTGTAAGGCTAAAAACAAAGACAAATTCTATGTAAATAAGCCATCAGATTGAAGATAATGAGCAAAAGAACAGCTTAATAAGTGGAGAAGGAAACAGTTTTTCCTAATAAGATATATTACAAAGTTTATTGTATTCACATGCACTATTCATTTATGAAATTTTTTTTTTATAACTGGAGCTATGCCTTAAGTGGAACACCCTACACACTGCACGTTCTCTACTACTAAGCAATCTTCAATATTGTAAATTCAAGTATATTCCTTCAAAATGCTAATAGTCCAAGAATATTTAGGAAAATCCTATTCTCTTAGAAATCTAGTTGAGAGACTACAGAGCAACATAAAACATTAAGAGCCTCCTTGTCTTCATTATTCAGCGGGGAGGAAACAGTCCCTTTCTAGCCAGTGAAGATTCCTTTCAATTTGCCAGAAGAGCGCCCGAACAACTGTTTATAGAAGATAGACAGTGGTTTATCTTAATACCTTTAATAGGGCCGTTTTCATATTGAAATGTAAATAGACACTATCATTTCAACAATCTTTGTATAAATGAATAGTACAGGCCTTTGTAAGAAAGGTTGGAATATATCTTATCAGAGAGAAATGCCTGTTTCTGCTTTTATCTTGGTGTTTCCATGCTCCCCCTCCCTATCTTAAAAAAACTTCCACTTTGCAAATCACTGCTCTTTACTGCTTGGCATCCATCTTTTTCCACATAAGACTAGAAGAGTAATATGTCACATTCTAGCTTCTGCCCGCTTATTGTTTACCCACAGGTGGAAGTCAACAAGTTGGCGTTGATAATCCGCCAATATTCAGCAAATTGCTGCCGTTGATGGTTTGCTTGCTGCGGCATTTCGGCAGCTCTCAAGCTGTCCTGCTGCTGACCTTGTTCCTCACACTGTGCCTGTGATTGTTCCGGCATCTCAGAAGCTCACTGGGATGCCATATAATGAGCGTGTTGTTGGTGTTGATGAGCCACCTGCTCCGGCGTTTCGACAGCTGTGAAGATGTCCTGCTGCTGAACTTGTTCCTCGCGCTGTGCCCATGATTGTTGTGGTATCTCAGCAGTTTACTGGGACGCCATATAATGAGCGTGTTGTTGGCATTGATGAACCGCATGCTCTGGCGTTTTGGCAGCTCTCAAGCTGGCCTGCCGCTGAACTTGCTTCTTGCACCATGCCTGTGATTGTTCCGACATCTCAGCAGTTCGCTGAGATGCCATATAATGAGCGTATTGTTGGTGTTGATGATCCGCCTGCTCCTGTTTCGCCAACTGTGAAGCTGTCCTGCTGCTGAAGTTGTTCCTTGCACTGTGCCCGTGATTGTTCCAGTATCTCAGCAGCTTGCTGGGATGCCATATAATGAGTGTGTTGTTGTAGTCTATGATCCCCTTCAGCTGCGCTTGAGGAGAACTCTGTGACTTATGGCTACCTTCAGAGCTGTCGTTGTTTGCTACAAATGAGATTTTCTTTTTCCAGGCATGTTGAGAATTGGCAAACTGCCAATTTGGATTGATGGTGTTTGGCCATGTTAGTTTGTCTGCAGTGCCTGGATCAGATCAGATAATATGCAAATGCATGAATACTGAGGGTTAGCTGTGTGTATATACACAGAGAGATAACAGCCCTGGCTTTCTCAGAAGCTGAGATAAGAGCAGTGTAATATAGTATGTGACCATAAATTCATAACAGTCGCGAAGCCATGTCATTTACCGGGATAAAAAGTAGCCTATGTTTTAATCAAGGCTACAATCTATCTATGTGCCAAATTTCATTCAAATCTGTTTGGCCGTTTTTGCGTGATTGACACACAAACATCCAAACACACAAACTTTTATAATATTAGTAGGATAGGATTAGTAGGATAGGATTAGTAGGATTATCAGTTTATCCTGGACAACCCCTTTAAGATCTTCTATATTTGGTACATAGGAGACGCTTCATATTATTGCTGTATTTGAAGCTCTCTTTCTTTCTCATCGCTTTGTACCAGTGGATGTTTGGTCTGCGAAAACTGACTGCTGCTAGATCTTTTGTGGTTGGTTGGGGATCCCTCTGTGAAATCCTGTGAAAGATTGCAGGTCACATCACTCAGATGACTTCTCTTTATAGAAGACTATAGAGAGGGGAGTAGTAACAGGCAGGAAGTGGAGGAGATAACAAAAAACCCAGACCAACTGATACTAGAGCTGAGTAGAAGTCTTTCTAACACATCAGTACTTCTTACTATATGTCCTGCAGGATCCTGAAGCTCTGAGTGTGACTGATATAGAGCAAATTCTTCTCAATGTCTACATTATATGGCAGCTAGTCTACGCCCACCAACTCAAAGAGGCACTGGAAATTCCAGATGTACCATGCAAAGGGTGAAACTGCTAAAATGGTAATTTAAATAGTAATAGTAATTTAAATTTTCAGACAACTTAGTCTCATTTTATACATGTGATTTAGACCAAAATATAATGCACTTTAATTAAAAATGTTTATGTTTACACTTGAAAATCCTCTCTTAAGTTCCTACCACTAGGTGGCTCTAATTTGTAATCGATTGCTTTGTCACCAGGGAAGTACATCAATACTCCCAGCCTTACACATGTCTGCAAACTGCAAGGACTGAAGATTCTGCACATCTCACAGCTTAGGCCCGATTCACATTTGCGTTCGGTATTTCTTTCAGGGAGTCCGCTTGGCGAACCCCCGAACATAAACCTATATGCATTAAAAAGTGGTTAGCTAAGAAACCACATGGACCCCATAGACTATAATGGGGTCTGTGTCGTGTCCGCATAAAACATGTGGAGAGAAAGTTGCTGGTTGGTACAAACGATTTGAATTGATGAGACAACCTCTTGTTATAAAGTTCATGTGCAATAAATTGTGACCAATGTAGAAGTAATAATATAGATTTGAACATACATGTTTTTGGAGGAAACCTTTGGTAGAATCTCTATGCAGCCCTAGGCAGGATATAATACTTTTCTCCATTGAGGAAATATTTCCGACATGCATCAGGAGAAAACGTCTCCATGGGTGGTACATTATTGCTTTCACCTCCATTTTATGCAGAACTTTTCACCATTGTGGTTGAAGTGAAGAAATGAGATGTTTGGGCCAAGAATATGATGGTTACCTTATAATTTGGGTAATTTGTGGGCGCAGAAACCATCAAGTAATTTGTCTGTCAGTTCAACAGTATTTGTTCAGTTTAGCAACATACAAAATAAGCTCTTTATGGTCGTTGATAGATAAATCCAGCTCTGTTTTCTGGGTTTTACAGTGATATGGAATGTGATATGTCAGATAGATATCATGTAAAATATATAGTATAAATATAAATCTGTAGTGTAATGCAAAACTTCTGGTTAAACTACAAAAATCCTTAGTGTAATGATTTGTAAACAGAAATATATGTTGGAAGATGCAATATCTCATTGTGACAACCTGTTAGGATTGAAGCCCTTGGCTGACTGGAAGAGGACTGGGCTGGGAATTTTCCCTTTGTCTAAGAAAAAACCCACAAGACGGATTTGTCAAAAAAATTACACAAAAGGTTACACAATATTTTGTTTTTGGCAACTCTGTCAATGGGTATCTGTCAAAAAAGTGTCAGTTTTTTGGGGATCCGTTATTTATTCTTCATTCTGAGAATGAGAAGTCACATTGCAGATGTGAGGACAATAAAGATAGGCCTGTTCCTGTTTGTGTGTAATAAATTCAGTGCTCTCCCTTGTTTGAAGGACCTTCATACATTTTATCATGCTTTATTTTCTATGGGTTTTATCATTTACAGCAAGGAAGCTAAGGTTTCATGTAAACGGTAGAATGAAGAGTTAATCCAGAAAGCAAGCTTACTTGTTTATCTCTAAGCAGGAGAGTTTATGGAAACAACCCAAATGTGTCTCACGCAATAAAAATGCTCTTATTTCTTTGTCCAAAAAGTCTCTTTTGTATATCCACTGCTGTTTTATCCAAGCTGATTTACAGATGCCATAACATAGGCTTTACTAGAAGTTAGCATTATGTTCTTTGTCTACCTGGATTTTGAATCTTTAAGGGTTGTGTCATACAGTTTAAAGAAGACCTCCAGTGGGAATATAACTTTCCATGTCTACCCTCCCACCTGACTTTGTATCACCCTATGCACTTCTTATACGTGTGTTATACTTACTTGCAGTGTTATACATATTGCAGCCTTGATTTATAGATTTTAACTGCTTCCTCTTTCTCTTTGTTTTACAGTCAATGCTATGATGCCGCAATAATTAATAACATGGACAGCTAGAGCCAGTACCATCTCTGCCTGCAGGGAATACACTGTGAGTATCCTCTCACCTATATTCTACAAAATAATCTAAAAACACTGTATAATTCCATACTGACTTTTTTAGATAATTCTTTAATAGTCCCACCATGGGGAAATTCAGTGTGTTAAAGCAGCATGGACAATATAGTAATATATTAGAAGAAAAGAATACATACAAGTTCAGAATAGCAGATCAAAAAGATAGTAGGAGTCATAGCAACTAAAAAGAAAAGACAGAATTGAGGATCATTTAGTTCTCTGTGCGGAGTGATCTTCACATAGCCTGATGTTGATTATACAGCCTGACCGTGGCTGGGAGGAAGGACCTCGGATAACGTTCCTTCTCACACTTGGGTGAAGCAGTCGGTCACTGACAGTACTGCCCAATGCTATCACGGTCTCATACATGGGACGGGAGTTTTTCTGCAGCATGGAGCTCACCATGGACAGTATCCATCTCTCACCCAACACCTGTACTGCTTTGGGTACCATGTAGTTTATTTTCCATTGCAGAAATTACTGAAATGAGGAAGCTGTTTGTCATTTAAGTGACAACCAATGAACTGAGCAGTGTTTGGGCATGTAACCTTACAGTACCACAATGGTTATATGGTTTATATACTTGATACCAAGCCTAAAGTACTGTAGGTAGTAAAAAAAAAAAAACTACCTGGTACGAGGTATATTGAGGTTCTTAATTCCCAGTGGAAAAACCACAAAAATTGTCCAAGGCAAACTGAGATGCTTTGATAACTTGAAGAAACCATTAGCCGTCCAATTATCACCTTTGACTGTCATAGTAGTCTCTGTGTCCCCTGTGGAAAATTTGTATGGTAGAGTCCATGAAATTTCACCATACAGGGACTGTCCAAGTCTGTTATGGGTGACACACTGGTGACACATAACTCTCCATAGGCTCAAGTAGAAACCACCAAACCTGTCTCACACTGTTCCTAGGCAATATAGCGTGATATATAAAGATAGGAGCATCAAGAAAGGGAACTGGTACAAGACTGACACATGGAATACAATAAAGGAGTGCATGGGAAACTGTAGTTTTGGTGGCGTGTCATAATAGACGATCATAACAGAATTATATCACATGAATTTCGCCAGAAATTTCAGTATGCTTGCATTAGTAAGATTTCCATTTATTATTTCATACTACTCACAAAAAATTGATTTACACTGGATAAAATAGACACAGACCCCAAGTCCTAAAACAAGTGGTGCTTACACACTATATCACTAGATCATTGCAGAAACTATAAACACATTTTTGGATACTCACACAGCAGCCCCCATACCCATTCCATGAACGTGATGTTCCTGCCAGCATTATGTGCTTATTAACTAACTCTCTAGTTGAACTTTAGTTTTGCAATAGGTTAAGATTTCTGAATACGGCTTCAGGAACTGGAGATACCAACAATATTTTATTGTGGGCATTAGGGGGGTCCAATGCTATATAACTATGAACCTTTATATCTCAATAATAACAAACATGTAAATAATACAGGTTTATCATCTACTACAATTAGAAAAAAAACGATCAGACTTTCTGCAGAAGTTATTTGCAGAAATAGAGGAAATTTTGAGGTCCCTCACCCATCCACTATTGATTTTATATATTAACCTGAAAATCACATGGCCAGGTGAAAAGAGCAGTGAGAAATACAGAAAGCCTGGAAAAATGGCAGGTTATGCTTCCCTTTACTATCTCAGCTAAAATCTTCAGTCATATGGAGCTTAATGATCAGGCAGAGTTTTCATTAAGCAATCTGCCCCATCACTCTGAGGATACACAAGGGATAGGACAGTTAAACTCTTCAATACCCTAGACCAGTGGCCCCCAACCTTTTTTCCACCAGGGACCAGTTTCAGCAAGACAATTTTTCTATGGCCCGGTGGGGGCGGGAAGGGGTGTGGATGGGGTGGGGGAAGGGGTGTGGTTGGGGGCGAGGTTAAGCATGGGGGTGTAGATTAGAATCATGTACATATGAAAACACAAGAGAAAGTGCAAACTGACGGACACTGCAGGTTATGAAGATGGCTACTGATGACGGATATCACTCCTAATGCTGCTATTTAATTCACTACAGCCTCACTACAGCTACGTTACACGTCACAGGGACAAGTGACATGTAATGTAGCTGCCCAAAGTTTGGTAGGCGAGTGCGGGGTGGAGCCAAGACCCACTGCATGACCTGCATAGTACTAGAATCCTGGACATACAGCGGGTCCCGGCTCAACCCCGCACTTTGCTCAACTTATCCCGATGAGCAACAACCAAGCGTCAGAGTTTTGTTGCAGTTTCTGACTCCTCGCCGCCGGTTCGCGGACCGGTGCAACATGCCCCGCGGACCGGCGGTTGGAGACCCCTTCCCTAGACCACCTAAGATATCACCATTGCCCCCTTAATGACTGTAGACCACAAATATGTTGTTCATGTTATAGAGTGGAATATGCCCCCTTTCTTTTTCCTAATACCCTATTAAGTATTTAACCCCTTCCTGCCACAGGCATTTTTCGATTCTCATTTTATTCTCATCGTCTTCTCTGTTTCCCTGTATGAGGATGCATAGGGCATTATTTTTTGTGGGGTCAAATGTACTTTTTAGTGTTTTTAATAGAGGCAAAATATCGAAAATCTAAAGTTTGGGGATTTCAATTTTTTTCCCCTTACGGGATATTGTACAGAACACTGTACGGGACAAATATTTTTATGTTTGAAGACTGGGCGTTTTCGGAGACAGGGATACATAATGTGTATGTGTTTTACGTTTTTGAACATTTACTGTATATGTATTCTAGGGAAGGAGAGGGTGATTAACATTTTTGCATTTTTTATTTTTACTTTTTTTTTTTTTTAACTGTAATTATCAGACCTCTAGGGATCTTAAACCTCAAAGGGTCTGAACAGTAATGCAATGGATTGTGTGTAGAAGTTAGCTCAGTAGAAGCAGTGGTACGGACCCAAACAGTCAAGACAGGGACACAAAATATGCAGCAAACTGATTTATTTAGGAAAAAAATAGAAAAAATAAATAAGACTTGACTTCAGGCACAAAATAAACAAAACAAAATAGCCTTAACTTCAGGCAAAAACAAAATAAATACCTGCTCGTCTGAGCCACTAGGTAAACAGAACGGATACCCTAACTATACATGTGGCTTCCTTCCAGCCACATGAACAAAACAGGGGCAATATAGTCTCACTGGACTCAGGGTTACAGGACAGAACCATACACCTCCTTTCACCTCATGGAGCTGCCATGAACTGCAGGTTCTGTAGCCTTTTATGGGTCAGTAATGAGCCAAGGATCTACACCTGGGCTGAGACCTACTTTAGATCTGCCCTGGACCACACATAGGTCAGAAACCTGGGGCTGATATATGTGGACTCCAGCACTCTGCCTTTCATCTTCTCACAAATGCAAAAAAACATTACTTGCCTAGAGAAGCCTGTAATAAAATGCATACAGTGACCAGCTTGGGAGCCTTTAATAGGATCCCAGCTGTCATAGTAATGCAACGTGCATCACCAGCCCTTGGGGTGAGATCCAGGGCTGATGATTCACAGGAAAACGTGATGACCATACGCTACCAGGAAAATAGTACTTTGGTCAGTTTTGTTTTTTTTTTTAAATGTAGATTGTGAGCCCCACATAGGGTTCACAATGTACATTTTTCCCTATCAGTATGTCTTTTTTTTTTGGAATATGGGATGGAAATCCATGCAAACACGGGGAGAACATACAAACTCCTTGCAGATGGTTTTTATGCCCTTGGGGGGATTTGAACACCAGGACCCAGCGCTGCAAGGCTGCAGTGCTAACCACTGAGCCACCGTGTGGCCCCCTACTTTGGTCAGTTTTGACCAAGGTGTCGGGGGGTTAATTCACATGATCAGTGCGGGCAATGATTGCAGTAATTGCTTCCAGTTCTTATTGTACTACGGAAACCCGTCAGCTATGGTGGCCGCTCAGCTCCTGAGCTCCATATTTAAATACTTGTAATACACTGCATTATAGGCATAGCTGTCAAGTTCCATCCTGACACTAGTGGCAGCACACAGATGTGTTGCTGGTTTTGGGGTGACAAGCCTGAAGAATAGATATTGTTGTTGGAAAATTAGAAGACAACCCTAGAGA
Organism: Leptodactylus fuscus; assembly: GCF_031893055.1. Classification (NCBI taxonomy): domain Eukaryota; kingdom Metazoa; phylum Chordata; class Amphibia; order Anura; family Leptodactylidae; genus Leptodactylus; species Leptodactylus fuscus. The sequence continues at coordinate 35,355,723 of NC_134273.1, forward strand.
TGGCGGCTCTGGCTGGGACAGAGTGTGAGACCCCAGGCCTCTGGGTAAGGGCTAAGATTGGATGCCCCCTCTGTCTGTGTCTATTCACATTATCTATAATGTAAAAACTTGACAGACACTTTCTTCTGTCATGTTTGTTTACTTTTGTAACAAAAAAAAGTAAAAAAATTTGATGGAAGAAAGCTTGTGTCATGTTTTTTATAAGGAGATCAATGCAGACAGACCCCAGATGGAGGGGATTCCATCAGCATCTGTCGTTTATTGTCCGTTGCTCTCATCCTGTGACTGATGAGAGCAATGGGCATTAAACAACATAAGTGTGAACCCACCCTAACATGGAAGAGAAACTTTTTGTTAAAGGGGTATTCCGATGAACGTAAACCTTTTTAAAATTGTAGATAAATAAAAGTTATACATTTTTACAAATATAAATAATTAAACATTTTGTAGAGATTTAAAATTTTTCTGTAAATATCTTGTAGCCACAAGTTGTTATCAAGATTTTTTGCCAGTGGATACAACCATGAATGCAGGACCTTTCTAAGGTCAGAGAAACAGCTCTGACATCCTGAGGATAAAATTCACACTGAGTTTTTTGGTCAGGATTTTGAGGCCGTATCCGCCTCAAAATCCTGACCAAAAAGATGGCTCCCATTGAAATCAATGGGAGCCACTCAGGAGTTTTTTTTCTGGGAGCCGGAGTAGAAAGGAGCAACATGCTCATTCTTCAGACCGAGTCACCTGAAGACACACCCTCCTCCGGACTAGGCCTATTCATTGGGCCTAATCCAGAGCGGAGTACGCAGCTGAATGCTGGTGCAGTACACCAGCTTTCAGTCATGGCTACCTGGCTTTCGGTCCGGAACCTGAGCCGGCCTCCGCCGCCGGTTCTGGACCCAAAAACCACATCTGATCTTACCCTTATTGTGGCTGGAAAGTCTTCTGATACATGTAATGTCCCCGCCTGATAACCCAGCGACAAAAAGAAAATCATGAATGAGTTCCTGACAAGTCCCAGAGCATATAAAGTTTCTGCATTCGTGGGGGTATCCAATGGCAACAGAACAAGACAACAGACTGTCACCACTAAGATATTTAGAGAAAATCTTTAAAACTCTGTAGAAATTTTAATCCTATTAATTGTGGGTTTGTGTGTTTGGATGTTTGTTCCTCAATCACGCAAAACCCGCTCGACCGATTTGGCTGAAAGTTTCCACAAACATAGTTAATACACACCATTGCGCAATAGGCTACTTTTCGTCACAATAGCACACATACGTTTGTGCCAGGACCCCCACAAAACCCAAACTCACACCACCATCTCTACAATCTCACACACTTTGGACCATAGCAAGCCCCAAAATTCATATTGCCCTCTACAGCCTCGCCCCTGACCCCACACAATCTCATATACATATACTTTACCACTTTGCCCCTCACCTTAACGATACTCCAGGAGGCTCTCTTTAACGCTCTGGAGCAGCCATGTTTGCCAACCCCCACCACTCTGACAATCCACGACACCGCCCACCCATGTCAATACCCCTAGGCGGTCGAATAAATGCAAAAACCAAAACAAAAAAAAAAAGGAGAAAAAAAAAAAAAAGTATTACAAATTCAAATCCCCCCCATTTCCCTAGAACACATATAAAAGTAGTTAAATACTGTGAAACACATACATGTTAGGTATCCCCACGTCCGAAATCGCCCGCTCTACAAAGCTATACAAATATTTTGCCTGGACGCTTAGCGGCAAACATACTGAAAAGTCCAAAACCGCTGTTTTTTCACTATTTTCATTATCATAGAAATATCAATCAAAAGTGATCAAACCAATAGCATTTCCCGAAAATGCAACAACTAAAAACTACACCCAGCCCCGCCAAAAAAAGACATCCGCCGACACAGACAAATAAAAAAGTGACTGCTATCAGAATATGGCAACTTTTAAAAACAAAAAAAAGGTCAACACACTACTGGCAGAAAATAACAAATCATACAATGTCGTATATCGAGGTATATTAACTTCAAATACCTCTGTCCCAAAGTCACTATGTACAGTTTATACCAACACCGCATAGCAGCTCAAATACAAATTACATTCAACACAAAAGTCTCACGTATTCTCTGAATTACAGCAAAAACAAGATACAAAGTTACATTTCATATCCCATACCTTATACACAGTACGAAAACCTTACCCGCGCCTGTATATACCCACTTTTACAATCACCGCAGACGAAGTCGCGGGTACCAGCTAGTTACTTATATTTGCAAAAATGTTAAATTTTTTATTATCTACAAATATCAATATGATTAGGTTCATGGGAATACCCCTTTAACCAAAGAATAAGTGCTTCATAATTGACAAGAAGAAGAGAAGGTAAACTTTGCTTGCATATGGTATAATTTTAAGGCACACAATGATATTTGAACGTCCCCATAGAATTCAAGGCCTGTTTTTGCCAGCTACATGGTAGGTATAGTGCAGCTGATGTTTGAAGGGTCCAAAGGGGGAAACCACATAAGAGGACACCAGTGGCATAAATACCACATGGTGGGTAGAAGGCTCTGCCACAGATGAACTGCATATTTTCTTCTTGTAGAAAGTGTTATTCTTTATCCACTGCAAGGCATTCTTGGATTTATTCTCAAGGAAATGTGATTTCCTGATGACTTAGATCATCATTTCCATATAGTGGCTTAGATTTTATAAATGTCACAGCCATGACAATTAGATAGTATCCGTAAAGTGGCCATAGGTAGGTCTTTCATATATGATTTTTTTTGTCCTAAATACAAAAAGAAAATGTAGTTCCCTTTTATAATGTAGGTAGGCAGGTAGATTCCTCTCTGTGAAATGTAACCTTTAGTCTTTACTTTCCTCTGACCCATACATAGCATAGATAGAGTCCTGGATAGCAACAATGAACGTGCAAGGCATGAGCGAGCGAGAATAACCTCCCAAGGTCGCCCAATGGAGGTTGAGACAAAACTGTAATACCCATTACACATAGCTCTCTCCAAGGACTTTGTCACCAGTTTGAGGTCTTTTAGAGATGAATTATTCATGTTTCATGTAATACCAGATAGTCTCTGCTACAGACATCATCCCCTGAAATCGTGCTGTGAAAAAAGATTTGGTTCTATATGCAATAAATTAATAATTATATTAGGCGAGGAGATGGCATAACACGGCTGCAGATAACACAGACGGATAACCAGGAATCACTTTGGTTTTTAAGCTGACATTAGTGCGTTAGTACGTTCACATGGAGATTGTATTTCTTGATCTTTTTTTTTATAATTGGGTGGATAGGGTTTTTCGGCTAGATTTTGTTTTAATGCTATAAACATTCTTTTGGTATAAAGAGTGCAGCTACATATCACTCATATCATATAGCCTTCATGAGAGCAATTTATAATTCATCATTTACATAATATATTTCTACTGCACTCTACATAATTTATCACGAGAGCTTAGGACATGGTGTACAGTTGGGCAATACCAATGTCCAGTGGTTACTTGGAATGCTAATTTGTACCTCCAAAGCTAGTTTATAATTTTGGTCATATTTGAGGTTGATCCGTGGATGCTCACTTTGACTTTGGATGCTTTTTTTTTCACATATTCCCGACTTAAGGTGATCATCGCCGTCAATGGACCAAATGGCTGCGGCTGCCAGTGTCTTCTTTTTGCCTGCTGCACTGCCCTCCCAGGCACTTTAAGAAGGCATGAACTCCTGTTATCTGTTCCCAGTCAGTACCCTGCACCATACACCTGTAGGCTATTTAAAGAGGACCTTTCATCAGATCGGGCACATGCCCGATCTATATACTGCTGGAAAGCTGACAGTGCACTGAATTCAGCGCACTATCGGCTTTCCCGATCTGTGCCCGGTGTAAAGCGCTATCGGTCCCGGTACCGATACAGGGATGCCCTTTTGCCCAGCAGTGCCTATCGCGCTGTACTGTGGAGCGGGGAGGAACTCCCCGCTCCCTCTCCTGATAATACTCGTCTATGGACGAGCACTGTGAGCAGAGGGAGGGGGCGTTCCTCTCCGCTCCACAGTACAGCGCCATAGGCACTGCTGGGCAGAAGGGCGTCCCTGACTAAGTGTCAGAAACGCCCTTCTGACTGTAAAGCGCTACGGTACCGATAGCGCTTTACACCGGGCACAGATCGGGAAAGCCGATAGTGCGCTGAATTCAGCGCACTGTCAGCTTTCCAGCAGTATATAGAACTGCATGTGCCCGATCTGATGAAAGGTCCTCTTTAACACAGCTTTCCAACTGGAAATTTCATGAGCAAAAAGGTTCCTAGTTTATCTAACCTATGAAATTGTTTTTCTGCTATTGTATTCCCAACTGTGTTTTGACCTTTACCTGACTCTTAACCTGTTGTGACTGCCTTGACTTGCATTTTGACTATGTGTTGCCTGCCTTGACCTTGGCCCCTTGACTGTGGCAAACTTTGCCTACCCAGACTTTTGCTTTCCCACTTTCCATGTGTCTGCCTGTCCTCTTGGGTGCCATACCCCTGCCTCTTTTGACCTTCCTGGGTCAGTTGGCACAAAACTAAGACTACTCCTAAAGGAAGAGCAACCTTGAGGTTCCCTGAATAATGACCAAACCCTCTCTTAAACACCTAGAAAACCCATAAGCCAAATCAGCTTAGTGGCACAAATGGTCCAAACCCACTACATTGTAAAAAAAAATCTGTACTATGGTGTGCAATCTCCCCATAAAATTGGACACACGTAAAGGTTCAGTATGGAACTACGGAAGACTATTAGCACAGTGTGGATTCATATGGCAGTATATATGAGACCTGTCCAGTGTTACTTGTATTATATTATATAGGCTGGTTTTACAAAGACATTCCCTGTCATAAATTATTTTACCCCTTAAGGACCAGGCCATTTTTTGGTTTCGCATTTTCGTTTTTCCCTCCTCACATTTCAAGAGCCATAACTTTTTCATTTTTCAGTTCACAGAGTCACATGATAGCTTATTGTTTGCGGGACAAATTGTACTTTGTAATGGCACCATTCAATATGCTGTGCAATGTACTGGGAAGCTGGAAAAAAATTCAGAATGAGGCGCAATTGGAGAAAAAATGCATTTGCGCCATTTTCTTATGGGTTTAATTTTTACAGCATTCACTGTTTGGTACAAATGACATGTTACCTGTGTTCTACGTGTCAGTACAAACGCGGTGATACCAAATTTATATAGTATTTGAAATTCTTTGATACTTTTAAAAAAAATGATAAACTTTGCAAAATAGAAAAAAAAAATTGTGTCATCATGTTCTAACACCTGTAACTTTTTCATATTTCCATGTATGGAGCTGGTTGTGGTGTCTTTTTATGCGGGACAAGATGACGTTTCTATTGATACCATTTGGGGAAAGATCCGATGGTTTGATCACTTTTTATTCAATTTTTTATAGGAGGCAAAGTGTTGAAAAAAACGCTTTTTGGCTATTTTTATTTTTTTTGCCGCTACGCCGTTCGCAGTACGGGATAAATGTTTTAATATTCTAATAGTTCAGGCATTTTGGAGCGCAGGGATACCTAATATGTTTATGTTTAATGTTCTTTAATTACTTTTATAGCTGATCTAGGGAAAGGGGGGTGATTTGAACTTTTATATTTTTTTTATTTTTTTAATACTTTTAAAAACTTTTTTTTTTCTTCTGTTACATTTATGATCAGACCCCTTAGGTACCTTGAAACCTAGGGAGTCTGATCGCTCATACTATTCACTGCAATACTACAGTATTGCAGTGAATAGGAAAATCGCAGCACTTCTATTAGACGATGCCTCTGGCATCGTCTAATAGTGCAGAGACAAGCCTGGAAGCCTTCAATAGGCTTCCGGCTGTCATAGCAACCGATCACTGCCCTCTTGTGACGTCCAGGAGGGCGGCGATCGGCAAAACATGGCGGCGCCCATGCCGCCGGCGCCGTTTACACACTGCGGTCACGTTTGACCGCAGTGTGTAAAGGGTTAACAGCAGCGATCGGCTCGGGCACCGACCGCTGCTGTTAGTGGTAGGTCCTGGCTGTATTATACAGCCGGCATCTGCCGTGTATGGAGCAAGCTCAGCGTGTGAGCTCGCTCCATACATCCCCATGCGACCCATGACGTACAGTTACGTCAAGGGTCGCTAAGGGGATAATATAGTAACTATTGTTCATTTTGGATGAGTGTTTCAGTATTTTTCGGACTATAAGACGCACCTAGGTTTTAGAGGAGGAAAATAGGGAAAAAAAATTTTGAAGCAAAAACTGGTAAAATATTTAATATATGGGAGTTGTAGTTTTGCAACAGCTGCAAGGCCACATTGACAGGTGACCCTGGAGCTGTACGGGGATGTATAGGGCGTTTTTTTTGCGGGGCCAGCTGTACTTTTTAGTTATACCATTTTGGGGGATATCTATTGCTTAGATCACCTTGTATTGAAAAAAAACAGGAGGTGATTTAGAACTTTTATTTATTTTGTATTTTTAAAGCTTTTTTTTTTTTTACTATTTTATTCCCCCCCCGGGGGCTTGAGCCTGCGGTCGCTTGATCGCAAGTCCCATAGACGGCAATACAACTGTATTGCTGTCTATGGGACATTCTGTCTATTAGTATTACGGCTGGTCATAGACCCAGCCGCAGTACTAATATATAGCAGTGACAGGCCTGGGAGCCTCATTAGGCTCCCGGCTGTCACCCGAACAGGTCGGCTCCTGCGATATCGCCGCGCAGGAGCCGGCCTGCAACTTTACAGGTACGGGGCCGGTGGGGACCGGCCCCGGGGGAGAAGAGGCCACCGATACTGACCCGGCATCCGCTGTACTAGAGAGGCGGATGCCGGCACGGGATAGACGCCGGGGCCTGAGACATCGCTACGATCCTCTGCCCTGCATGAAGCCAGCAGGGCAGAGGAGAGCAGCGATGTCTCAGGCCCCGACACCTGTAATGGCGTCTATCACTTGCCGGCTTCCGCCTCTCTATTACAGCGGATGCCAGGCGCCACCTTCAGACTATAAGACGCACCCTTCTTTTCCCCAAAAATTTTTTGGGAAAAAAAGTGCGTCTTATAGTCCGAAAAATACGGTACTTTGATGAGTGAACACTAGGAAGCGTACGTGATACATGGCTCAACCATACCACAAATTGTGGAGTTAGTGTTCTAAGACTATTATAGTTTATTATAAGATTGACATATATAATAGACATAATTGCATTATATAGGTACGTATGTATAGTTGTATTATAAAAACAAGTAAAAAAAATAATTATTAATATTATTATTCAATACAATAAAGTCTTAAGTTGGCTATAAAGTTCATTCTTGTGTATATTTAGCATACTGGACGTAGAATCGATAATTCCTAGCTCTTAGATGCGGTATAAATAGGTTATTTTTTAAGATATTTTCACATTTTTTTGTTACAATGTTAGAACATCAATTTATGTGGGAAATCCTAGCCTTCCGATTTCACACATATATTGTATTCACACATCAGCCTTTACTGTGGTCTGAGGTTAAGGCAGCAGAGGATTCTGGGAGAGTAAACAGTAACCATAGAATTCCCTTGGTAAGAGCAAAAAGCAATGCGTTGTGCCTGGTACTGTCACTTCTCTGTCTTCTGTGCCCTCGCTTAAGTTAATGATTATTTTAATTGTGTGTCTTTGAAATAGTAAAATGATTGACTAAGAACTATTATAAGGCATAGCAGTGACATACACAAAATAGATTTACTGCTAAAACCACGAAGATGCAAATGAACCTAAGGTATCCATTTTATTGACCTTTTAGCTATATACAGCTAATTGTGATAATCTAGTTTTATTATTTTAACTTTTGGCAAAATCTAGCGAGTTCTTTTGGCAAATATCCCATCTCGTCTGAAAATACATACAGTGGTGCTTGAAAGTTTGCAAACTGTCCAGGATTTTCTATATCTCTGCTTAGATTTCATCCAAAACCACATCAGAAAATTTTTAAAAGTAGATAAAGAGTAGTAAATCAAATAAATATGTCCATGAGCTGAATCTCAAGAGAATGTGGGTCGCGCAGCAAAACAATTGCCCTAAGGACACAAGACATTTTAAGAAAGAATAGTTAAAGAAGAATAAAGCAGTGGAATACAGTTCCAACCTTAAAGGGGTGGTTCAGGATCTGAAGATACAGTAATTGGTGCTTGATAAGCTATCCACAGGATAGATCATCAGTATGAGATCAGTTAAGGTCAAAAACCTGAACCCTAAACCGATCAGCTTAAAATCTTACATATGGTATACTGCCAAAGAAGCCCCCAGTACCCAGCACCACCATTACAGTGTACAAAGATCTGTACACTGTATACAGTTTATGGTACATATAGTGAACTCAAGCATCACTTTAAATTGGCTTTAGACAATAGGTTTTTGTCAGTGGATCCAAAGGTGAAATATCTATGTGGATTTTAAAGAGGACCTCTCGTGTCCTCATCAATGTGTGGTATTATACACAGCTAGAAAGCTGACAGTGCGCCGAATTAAGGGCACTGTTGGCTTTCCTGGCCCAAAAGAGGTAACAGAAGGTTGAGTATAAATGGTTTTGAGATTTTTTTGTTACCTCCCCCACTTATTATACTCTGGGGTGTGAAGAGACCCCAGAGTATAATGCAGTGACCATTTTAGTTCACCTGAGACAAATCTCCATTTGATTGGTTTTGTAAAAAAAACTAACAATTTGGAGTATTCGGGTCAAACCTGGCTTGGTGCGGTTCAGGTCCAATGTTTTATTTTCCTTGAATATATTCAGCACCTTAGTCAAAATCAGTGTTTGATCTTTGGATGATTTCCCCTGATCCCCCCATTAATCTGCACTATGAATGTGAATGCACCATCCCCTATGCTGTTTATACAGACACAGCAACTCACCCGTATGAGCAGCTTGACATGATACGCCTAATTAACATATATGAATATATAGGAATCTGTTTAGCATTTGGAATGTTAACATGTTAAATTAGATGTAATAAAGGCTGATTGAATGTCTTAACATATATATGGAGTTACCCTGTAATGTAATAGGGGAAGTGCCAATAGACCTTACATTATGTAGTCTAGGTCAAAACGAATAATGTTAAATTAGACATGCCCAGTTATCCATGGGGTCCACATCATAGTGCTAAATCTAAGTGCTTCTGTTTTTTCATACAGTATGATATGATTAAAGGGGATATTCGCTTTTAGAAAATTGATTACTTTAGAGTTGGAGAAAATTAAAAGTTAAACAATTTTTAAATATAAATAGTTAAAATTTTAGCAGTTTTAAAAATATTCTGAAACCATTTTAGAGGGCGTTCACACTTGCGCCTGATGTCTGTCCATCGTGAATCCGCCTTAATATCAGAAAAACATATCGGGAACAGTTTGCAAACAGTCTGTTTAAAAACTTCAATGGGTTTTTAAAGCAATCTGCAGGAGTCTGTTTGCCGCCTCTCCGCAGTGAATCTGCTTTTTTTGGACAGACACAAAGTCCTGCATGTCCAACTCAAATGCAGATTCATGGCGGAGAGACTGCAAATGGACACCTGCAGATTGCTTTAAAAACCCTGAAGAGGATGCTGGAGACCGTTTGAAGCCCAGGAGAGGTGAGTATTTGATATTTGTATTCACCTCCCCTGGGCAGGCTAAAATGGAAAGGGGCCCAGTTGCCTTTCTCAATAACAATATTTATAGGCTTTCCCCTTCCACTATCATGTATTCCAGGGCCCCGGCCATCTCCTTTACATCTCCCTTCCGGGCCGGTTGCAGTCACACCACCTGCGGCTGTGATCGTTACGCCCCTGGTTAATAGGTTATCTTTAAGGTAATGATCTACACTGGTCAATCTTCTTTTGGCGCACAAAATAGCCATTCCAATTTAGATCTTAGTCTGGGAAGAACAAAGAAACTCACTGTCTGATATATCTTTCTTGCTGTACTGGGCTGAACCAGCCAGCAGCAGCTGAAAGATGTGATCTCCATCTTAGTGTTTAGCACACTGGAATGCCGTGGGACAATTTTATCTTATATTTAGCATGTAATTATATAGAGGTGTAACATGACATTATAAATGCAGGCTATTTATTTTTAGTTACGGTCACTCCCACAATAAAATTGACCTCGACTGACTTAGATCTTCAGTGGGTGTGTCATAATAATATCTTATACATGAGATTTAAAATTAGACTTGTAAGGTGTAGTAATAGTATAGGAGATTCGGTCTCATTTTACATCTTCACCTGCCCGTGACCTGTTATATATTAGTCAGACTTGTATAGGAGATACATTTTGCAACGAAATGCACAGAAATATGAAAAATAACCAATCGACTACTCAATGTAAAATGTAGAGTTTGACCATTATCTTTTTATAAAAAAAAATCCCAAAATTTGGATAGATTCAGGTTCCTGAAACTTCACAAAAACTGTGCAATGTTTTTCTAAAGTAAGGTTTAGTTAAGAAGGGGGTGTCCAAGATCTTATATTAATGTTGATTGATGATAACTAGAGATGAGCGAACAGTAAAATGTCCGAGGTTCGATATTCGTTTCGAGTAGCCCCTCAATATTCGACTACTCGAATCGAATATCGAACTCTATTATAGTCTATGGGGGCAAAATGCTCATTTCAGGGGTAGGCAACGTTCGATCAAATTATACTTACCAAGTCCATGAGTGAGGGTCGGGCTGGATCCTCCGAGAAGTCTTCTCCGTGCAGCGTCCCCGCGGCATCTTCCGGCTCTTCATTCACTCTGCCAGGCATCGGGCCACACTACAAGCGGGCATGCACAGTCGGCTCTGCCCAGGCCCGATGCCTGGCAGAGTGAATAAAGAGCCAGAAGACGCCGCGGGGAAGCTGCACGGAGAAGACTTCTAAAGGTAGGAGAAGAACCAGCGTTGATTGGCCGACTAAATCAATGCTGGTTCTGCATCGAACTTTTACATTCGAACAGCGAGTGGTACGAGTATGAGTATTTCGAATACCGTAGTATACCTACACCTATACCATACCTCGAATACCTACTCGATCGAGTACTACTCGCTCATCTCTAATGATAACGCCTTTAATGTCACATTTAGCTCTCTGCTAGGGCTGTCCACAGGGGCATTTGTTTTTTATGGCTGAAAACAGCATTGAAACATATACCTAAATATATCAATTCACTATAAGGGCTTGTTCACACAGCGTTAACGCGACCGCGACCACAACCGCAAACATGCACCGTCAAAATCGCGGCACAAACGTCCCGTACACGCGGCACATTGCGTGCCGCATTTACTCCGTGTGAACAAGCCCTTATATGTCTTTTTTGCTGGATTGAATAGCCTAGAGGACAATGCTATGCTGTCTGGTAAAAAAATAGAAGCAAATGGACAACGGTTGAAATTGTGTCCAAAATTTAGTCCTCAAGATGTGCCTTGACAGAAAGCCCTAGTGGAAGGCTAAACATGGCGTGAGCCCTACTACCCAAAAGTAAAAATTTGATGCCTTACAAATATCAAACTGCTGGTGAACCACTTCATGTATCTCCCTAGCTTCAGAAGATAGCACCGAGGTCAATGCGGCAGTCAGATCTCATGTTGACACATCATTACTGAAGCCCATTGAGCAAAGACCAGAACGCTCCCTTTCCTGGCCTCCACATGGTAAAACACTCTTTTCTAGCCCCCAAACAGTATAATCTATACATGTCCCATAGTGAGTTGCATAAAATATAATGTACCACAGTGGCCCCTCCACACAGTATAATGTGCCATGGTGGCCACCACACATTATAATTAGAGATGAGCGACTACTATGAATCGGCAGTTTTGAATAGCACGCACCCATAGGAATGAATGGACGCAACCGGCATGCAGCCAGGGACGGTGTCCTGCCGCTTAACCCCCGGCGCGCCGCCCACTCCCATTCCTATGGGAGCGTGCTATTCGAAAGTACTGTTTCGAATAGTACTCACTCATCTCTAATTATAATGTGTCCACACAGTTAATATTTCCATAGTGGCCCCTCCACACAGTATATTTTAACAATAAGGCAAAGTGTCTTTTAGCCAATTTATACCATAAATTTGCCAAACAATGTTATAAACCAAAACAAAGTTATTTGTGTGCACACAAAACTGGGCATTTTGTAGGATCCACCCCTACTATGTCATCAAGATGACATCACCATACATTAATAGAAATTGACTTGTACATTGACTTGTCTATCTACTAGACAAGTCAATGTACAGTAATATCTATCTACTCGTGAACTTCGCTCAACTTACCTGCTCAGAAGTGCTGCTGCTGCCGCTGCCTCTGCTGGTCCGGTCCTCTGTCCTTCATGTGGCTTCAGAGCACCCCGCCTCCCTAGACTAGTATTATAGAGAAGGCGGGGCTTAGTAGAGTGTGGGAGGGTACTGGGAGGGGAGACGTAAGTGATGCACTCACATCTCTCCGCCCATACTCTCCAGCCGCACCAAGCCCCGCCTACTCCCTGCATCTCTACAATACTAGTCTAGGGAGGCAGGGGGGCGCAGGGTGCTCTGAAGACATGTGAAGGACAGAGGACCGGACTGGATCAAGAAGAACTGGGAGCTGCAGCTGTGAAGGTAAGCGGACACCGGTGGGAAGGGGGGGGGGGTTAATTACTACACAGCGTGGGGTCCAAAAATTGAAACAATTATTGGACTACATGCTGTGTAGTGAATAGGATCATTTTTAAAATCCGATCTCCGATTATTTAAAAAAATCCCATTGACTTGCATTGGGATCGGAATTGGGATCGGGATCAGGTTCGAATGGAAAATGATCGGAAATCGGATTTTAAAAACGATCCTGAAATTTCAAGATCAGCTCAACCCTAGTTATGTGCTAATATTTGCATATCATGTGCTAACTCATGGATTATGTATGCACATATTTATCATCTGTATACGCCCATTATATATTCTGACCAATTATAATTCATATTTCTATGTGATGTATTTTGTGACGCTTAAACTGGCATAAAGCCATTATTTCTCTTTATAATCCAATGATAATTTGTAATAAACCTCAGAACACTTTGTATACAGCATCTGAGTGTATGTCTGTATCTTTGCTCTCCGAGCACTCGCACCCATCTTTCTCAGATTCGGAAACCGATGGCACATTGGCCAGCCTTCGGCCAATCAGCGCTGGCTCTGCCGGAGGAGGCGGAGTCTAAGGTCGGACCTGAATGGAGACTGGTGTGGAGAAATCTTAGACTTCGCCTCCTCCAGCAGAGCCAGCGCTGATTGGTTGAATTCTGTACTCTGGCCAATCAGCGCTGGCCAATGCATTCTATTAGCCCGATGAAGTAGAGCTGAATGTGTGTGCTTAGCACACACATTCAGCTCTACTTCATCGGGCTAATAGAATGCATTGCCCAATCAGCGCTGGCCAATGCATTCTATTAGCGTGAGCTGAGTTTGCACAGGGGTTCTAGTGCACCCTCGGCTCTGCTACATCAGATGTACATCATCTGATGTAGCAGAGCCGAGTGTGCATCAGATGTAGCAGAGCCGAGTGTGCATCAGATGTGTAGTTGAGCAGAACTGGCTCAGCACTGCTAAGTCTCTGCATTCGCATAGGAATGCATTGGCCAGCCTTCGGCCAATCAGCGCTGGCTCTGCCGGAGGAGGCGGAGTCTAAGGTCGGACCTGAATGGAGACTGGTGTGGAGCGATCTTAGACTCCGCCTCCTCCAGCAGAGCCAGCGCTGATTGGTCGAGTTCCGTACTCTGGCCAATCAGCGCTGTCCAATGCATTCCTATTGGAAAAAGTTTGTCACAAAAATCACAATTACACACCCGATAGAGCCCCAAAAAGTTATTTTTAATAACATTCCTACCTAAATAAAGGTTATCCCTAGCTATCCCTGCCTGTACAGCTATCCCTGTCTCTTAGTCACATTCTCATATGACCCGGATTTGAAATCCACTATTCGTCTAAAATGGAGGTCACCTGATTTCGGCAGCCAATGACTTTTTCCGATTTTTTTCGATGCCTCCGGTGTCGTAGTTCCTGTCCCACCTCCCCTGCGCTGTTATTGGTGCAAAAAAAGCGCCAGGGAAGGTGGGAGGGGAATCAAATTTTTTTGGAGTTTGCCACGTGATGTTCGATACGAATCGAACACATCGAACAGCCTGATATCCGATCGAACATGTGTTCGATAGAACACTGTTCTCTCATCTCTAGTACCTTGTAATAGTGGCATAGAAAAAGGGGGCATTATGTCAGATCAGTAACAGAAATTTAAGAGCAGTGCCAAGAACCTTCAGACTACTTTTGTTCTGAAAATCTGTAAGCTTAAAGACTTCACCAATGTGATCTTTTCACTAATATGCAGTATATACAGTATGACCTATCAGACTAAATTTCCTCCCAAGAACATAGTCATCTGTTTAAAGGCAACTGACTATTTCTATTAAATCCACATGAAACATCTGCTAAATTTGCCATTTGTCTGCTTTGTACAGAAAGTTCAGACAGCAGAGAGATACCTATTACTAATAATACTTATCTTTATTAGTAAAGCAGAAAAGTATATAAACATCTCATTTCAGCATATCAGAAAAGTGACTATTTATGGAATCCCCATATAACTATGAGGTTACTTAGAACGACATCTGTGTGCTGCTTGCTTACGCATTCACAAAATACCACAAGCTGGATGAAAAATTGTGGCAAGGCGCTGGATGCCAGCTTAATGTAATTTGTGTTTGTGTAAGGTTAGAGACTGGATCAATGTGTTTCACAATTCTGTAGCAGTGAATAGTTTAAAGCAAAGGCCAAATGTCTACTCTGACTTTTCCCTACAATCAGGGGAACTTTTGACAGCTCTTTCTATGTTTGCAACTATTTCATTCCAACCAAATTTATGGGTTTTTTTGCTCACATAATGTACAAAAAAAATTAGAAAATTATTTGTCCCAAGGGATGTATTGTGTAAGGCTAAATTCAGACGACCGAGGTGCAAAATTGCCATGAAAAACGCCCATTTTTCACAGCCATAAATATGATTCTGGAGATGGGAATACCCCTTTAAATCCCGTAATCTTTTCCCAGTCAATTCACAGGAATGATTCCGAGCTTGCCTAGTTCCTGCAAAGGTGTTTTCCTACTATTATGTAATCTGACCACATGCGTTTTGATCTTTGTCTGGAGACCAACTCTGAACCTGTTCTGCTTGCCTTGCCCCACACTGATTTCCATTTTGCTGCCTACCATAACCTTTTCCCTGTTGACAGTGGCAAACAAACTCTGCCTGTCCTGACCTCAGTTTGTCCCGTTTGGTCAAATTAAAGGTAGTGGGCCCACACCCATTGTGTTATAACCAGCTGTTAGTTCAGCCAAACTTCTTAAAGGGAATATATGTATTCTGAGTTATCTATCCAGTAGAGCGACCCACTGGACTTCTAAATCCAGAACAAGCAAAGATTTATGTGACTAAAGTTCTATGTTATGTTGACAAGTTCTACTGAATCTGTTCCGCAGAGTTATATATTGTCTGCTCAACTCTTCTCTATTTGATACCTGCAGACTGTCCTCAAATAAGTTATCCGGAGGGGGGAATGTTATTTTGTACCCTCATGTATGAAGCTTTTAGTACTGGACTGCGGGGAAATCAGTAGAGCCTTGTATATTACTCCCTGGGGTAGTGAGAGAATATGACCTTGCTAAAAATGTTAGTAAATAGTCATAGGTCTGTTCTCCGCCCATTTGTAAAGGTTAAGATACACTGGCCAACCCTTTAATATTGTTGGATTGTTGATAGTCTGCAACACTTATTTCAACATTTGTTTTCCATCCATTGGAAATTAATGGATGCCTTACCATCAAGTGAAGGGAATGCCTTTCCTTTGTACTAGTCCATATACAGGCACACAAAGTGATGAATAACTTGTATACCAACTTGTAACGCCGGCACTCTGCGTTTACCAGTATACCTCAGCAAACTTAGATACTGGACTCTCTGTGTGTGCGCCTATCTTTTTACAAATTAGTGTTTTCACCTGCTAACTTCCTCCTGCTGATCCCTGTCTGTATGTATTTACGTTTACTTCTTTAGCCCGACTTTGGCTGAGCAATGAGTTCAGTAGTCTGTTCATTATCTGTATGTTCATAGGCATGCATGTTGTTGTTTTCTCTGATACTAGAGGCTCTGTTACATCACTGACCTGTTTGATTCTAGTCCTTTCATCTCTTATAACTGCAATATATTTGTTAACTAGATCTGATGTCAATGCCAGCCACATAATTGTGACCCCCAATGGCAAATATTTGTCAATTTCCCATCTCTATGGGTTGACACCTGTTGGGGACATGAGAGTCTTGTGACCTTGATTGATTGCCATGTGATCAAATGACATTTGCTTGGATGAGTAGTGACAGCAAAAGGATATCCACATAATTACAAGTTATCAATCCAGTGCGCCCCTTATGAATAGAGCAGCATATTTGTGATTTACAGAAAGAGTTTGGCTTTTGTTTGGCAGTCCTATGGCAATTACTGGAATGCATGCCACTTCACTATACTGGGTTCATGTAATCCGTGGGGTCTCTGGGACGAGGTGTGAATATGATGTTCAACCACCCATGAACTATTATTATAATCTGGGTTCAGAGTATTACGGGCCTCGGTGGTCATTGAACAGGCCTGAGACCAGTGCTGGATCCCAGGAGAGGTGAGTAGCACTGTATTTTTTATGTGCCAACAAATGCTCTCAGTGCCACGGTCCTACTTACCGATCCCTGCTCCTGGTCATAGCCACCTCCAATTTCTCTTCAGCCTCCAGGAGGTCCCTTGTGGCCCATTTAGTAGTGTCAGCGATGTCCTGACGCTGTTCAGCATCAGGGATGTGATGTGGGAAGCACAGGGTGCCCTGAATGGTTGAAGGGAAGGGGGGGGGGGGCTATTTGCAGTAGCGGAAATTGGTACAATCCAGTAGGTAACGGCCTATAAAAAAGCAGAAAGGGGCTCACCAGGTCTCCTAAGGACGTGGGCCCTGTAGTAGCCGCTACAGCTGCTATGGCAGTAGTTACAACACTGCAGAGGGCAGTCAGGGCAATGCCTCAAACAGTTCAGAGAGCAACACACGTTTCCCACAGTCCAACTCATGGACACAATTTAGTTCCACCCATAAGGAATCATTGTGTGATCCAATTCCCGAAAGTCCCAAAACACTGACCGTGCAATGAACTGCCCCAATTAAAGCAACATGAGAATGAATAAAGTACATCATCCAACATAGTGCAAGTACATCAAACACATAATATAACACAACTAGCAAACTCTGCTAAGCCAATTTATGACGCACTAGCTTGGCTAGCACTGTGCTTTCCCTATGCTAACAGATGCATTTGGGACAAGGGTTTAACCCCTCCCTGTA
Source organism: Leptodactylus fuscus (assembly GCF_031893055.1). NCBI lineage: Eukaryota > Metazoa > Chordata > Amphibia > Anura > Leptodactylidae > Leptodactylus > Leptodactylus fuscus. The sequence goes on from NC_134273.1 coordinate 35,373,155, forward strand.
CAACAGTCCAACCATTCAAGGTGTGCATCTGTATCACCTTACACAGAGAGACCCTGCTGTAATGATTGGTAGGGGTACCACTGGTTGGATTCCCAACGATAAGACAGTCACACCCTATCCTGTGGATAGGAGATACCTTAGAAGTACTAAAGCAAATACCCCTTTAATAATAATCACATATTCCAGGATGAACTCTATACCCCCAATCATCATTTGGCTCTTTGCTTACTTGTGAACTGGTTAAAATGAGTTCTTCTTGGAATTATATCAGAATGAAGTCACCTGTCCTGGATGATGGAGCGTT